>NC_134482.1:45137692-45281169 GCF_964194025.1 Convolutriloba macropyga | reverse complement strand
CTCTACTTAGATGTTATCAAGTAAATTTGCTGAGTTCACTGCGTTGACATTATGCCTGTCAAATTAGACGAGCCGTATTTGACAGCTGAGGAACCTTTAAATTCAATATCGTTTGTGACATTCAAAATATTGAATCTTGTTTCAATAGATAATCTCCTCTTGTTTCTAATATATTGTGCTTCTGTGCACAAATGGTCATGAGTATTTTGTTTCTCCTAAAACATTTGTAATAAGTACGTATGAGCTGTTTTCTGATTCGTAACTGAATTTTTGAAAAGGTTCAATTAAAAACCCGGACCCTAGTCCCATAGTATATCAGTGCTGAAACATAGCATTCCGGTTGTATATCGTCGGCCCAGTACTGTATCTGTTTTCGTTAGGCTAAAAACTATAAGACATATACAAAATTCCATTACAATCTGAAATAAAAACCATAAAAATCTGCTATTTCGGTCCAAATCTGTCAGTTTCTAGGCACTCGGCGTGTATTTTCTGGTTTCGGCGTGTTTTTACTGGTTTTGGCAGGTTTTTTGCTAATCTTAATACGTTACTTGCAACGTTTTAATATTGTAAGGCATTATCATGCTCAAAAAGTGCATCGCCCAAAATTTCAATTTTTTTTTCGAAATTTTCACAATTTTCTATGATTTTGCTATGAACATCATGGGAATCAAAACCAGGATGTACAGTCTATTTTCAGAAAAAAAAGTATCTATGCGAATAAACTGCACATAATGAGGTAGCAACATACTCTTAGGATACACTGAAACAGTACTGGGCCGACGATATACAATTGGAATACAATGTTTCAGTACTGAAATACTATGGCACTAAGGTCCGGGTTTCTCCCACACACTCTAAATTAGGTCAAGCAAGCATTTTCGTTCTTTTTGTCACTGATTTGGCACGATCCAATTTAGTCAAAAGAACTTCTTCTAGAGGTGTTTAAATTATAAAATTTCAGAATTTATAAAAAATGAAAACAATAAAGTCTACACTTTTCGCTCTCAAACAGAATACATAACAGCTATCGTCGGACACTTTTTAGATCGACACTAGTATTACTGAAGTATTTTTGCAATTAATGAGTTTCAAATTAATGCGCTGTGTACCCAAATTTGTTAGTGTTGATCGAAATGATCAACAACCGAGAACTATTTAGCGGTTGTTTCTGTATCCCCCAATAATAGAACCCCCCCCCCCTCCCCACCCCCATATCAAACCCTTTAGCAGCCACCCATCGAAAATCTCCAAAAAGACACTAACGCTAACACCCCCTTATCTTACCCTTATTCCCTCAACTACCCCCCCCCCCCCCCCCACCCCTCCCATTCCCTCCCCACTTACCCACTAGCAACGATCTCCCTACACGCATTTCCTTTTCCCTTTTCTTTAAGGGGCGTATTTGGAAATGCAGTTTTTTTCAATGGAGGCACTTTTTGGAAATTTGTCACATTTGATCAAATAGGGCGTGCGTGTCTTTTCCTGTAATTTTCACCTCTTCGTTCAGTTCTGCCGAATTCTCAGAGCGCAGATTATTAACTCAAATAATTAACTTGCTGTTTTGTTTTTCGGCTTAGTCGCCAGTAGGCTAAATTTCACCCATATGTGTTACTTATATCGGAAAGGGTGGTTCACCAAAATTATAGGAAAACTTTTTTGAATCGTTTTTAGACCCAAAAAAATATAATTAGGGAAGATATCGATATCGTAAAATAACAATAAAAGGCAAAATTTAATAGTGCCCTTTCTATAAAGGTATATATGAACAGCTTTAGCTGTGTGCTACTTATTTGAGAATATAGAACATATGAACGAACAAAATTTTTATTACCTCAAGAAATTCAGAAGGTAGTAGTTATAGTTATAGGTAGAAAGATAAATCGATACTTTCAAATAAGGCACCATTAAATAAGGCTTTATAGTAATTTTTTTCAAACTAAATTTCGCGCCATAAGAGGCCGAAATAGCAAAGTCAATTTAAAGCTAAAAGAAGCTTAAAAAAGCAGTTCAATATCTTTTTTGTTCACGTTCCCCGATCTTTTTATCCATCCTATCATTTTTTCCTTTCCGTAGCAGCCCCCACCGCTATCGAAAAGACTAAAATTCAAAAAAGACACAAATAATTGTTGCCAGATTTTTGGAACTATATTTAGTAGTACACTTATTATTATTATACTAGTTTGTACTTTATTATTCACTAAAGATGCACCCGCTGTATTGTTAACTCAAAATTAATCTTTTTAACTTCTCAGTTTCTCCAATTTTCAAAAATAAAATATCCAATTTTTTTTTACTCTGAATCATTCAATGTTTTATTAATTTATTTACCAATGCATTAATATTTATTTTACCAGCAGGTTAATTAAGCTCACTCTGTTGCCACAATGATAAATTATGTAATTATTGACAAACAAAAACAATAACAACAATTGCGAATTTAGCCAGGGAATCGGTGGTTCTCCAACACAAAGGTAAGAAAATATTTTTCAAATGATTCCTTTCTGTCAGGTTCAAAAAATTAGCATTTTGTGAAAACTCGAAACTTTTGAAGCTTAGGTTTTGAAGTGCAAATGTCATAGGGTATTTGCGTGAGCAGACAACAAATTTTAAAAACGCTTAAAATTGTTGGATAAAAATTTTATACATTTTTGTAAATTTTGTTTGTTATTTCCAGAATTTTGCAAAAATTTTATAACTTATTAATATTTAAAAATTATCCATTATTTTTGTCGACTAGGATTGCAAAAACTGAATGCAAAAATTGAATGAGTGTTTTTGTAATTTCACGAAAAGACACTTAAAATTATTTTCTTTGTTTACAGACGGTTGGTATCTTCGGGTCCAATATTGTAATCTACAATTCATCAAGTAAAATGTAAAATATTCTCTTATTTTTTATTTTATACTTTTTTGACTAACTTTGACTTCTTACCCGAAAGCGTTTTAAACATATTAACTTGGTTAACAACGATGCATATCAATTCTTTTCTTGAATTGTGACATGACAATAAATATAAAAGCGCTGTTGAAACATGTTGTGCGAATTGAAATTAAATGCAGTTGCTTCATAGGATTTCGTGAGATATGGCACATCTGTGGTTATTATATTTTATGTAGTTTAAGCTGTTTAAAGTCTCTAAAGTGCTTTTTTGTGGAAATAATGCTTTTTTCCTGATATAATTTTTTAATCTTTTGTTCAGGTTCTGTCTGTAGAACAAATTTTAATTTTAATACTATAAGAAATGATAATGAAATCAAAATTTAAATTTTTAGTTGGTTTCCAAAGTGCCAAAGGTAATTTCGAAATTATGTATATACTATGAAATAGAGTAAGTTTAACAAATTAATCATGAGATCTCATTGTATTGCTAAATAAAAAACATCCATCTCGAAAAATCTCGAAGATAAACTAATAGTCTCATTCGATAGCCAAGCGTTAAGAAATGTTATTTTTTCTTGCTTCATTAAAAATGAAGTACACAATTAAAAACAGAACATTTATATTGTATCAAGGAAATAGTAGACAATTGTACTAGTATTAAATCCAATTGTGATTTTAACCAAAAAAACTATATAGAAAATTAAAATTTAAAATGTTTTTCAATTTTTTTGAACAATTGTGGGCGTTTAGACCTAATGACAGTGCCTAGAAAGTTCTTATTCAGATTTTGTATAATAAGGACATTGATGAGCATAGAAAAGGTGTAATGGATTGCCGTAAAATTCCATAGGATATCTAAAAGGTTCAATATCTAAGTTTATCAAAATTTCGTATGATACCAAGTTAGATATTTATTTCCTAAGTATCGCATTTTTATTCTCAGTATTGATAAATATTTTGTTTGGTGAACAGTTAAAACAGTCCCAGACAGAAGAGTCCCAGGAAAGCACAAAAAACATTCCCAGACAAAACAGTCCAAGTAAAATAGTGTTAAAAATTGTATATCAATTAACTTTTTTAAGCTAATTAAAACACAATTTTTTGCCTATTTAATTACTGTACTGCTTAGTCTGGGACTGTTTTGTCTGGATTTTTTTTTCGAAATTTGGTACTGTATTGTCTGGGATCGGCTTGCCTGGGACTGTTTTGTCTGTGACTGTTTTGCCCGGACACAAAGAAAATGAGAACTGAGTCAATTTTTGACATCCAAAAATCACATAAATCAGTTTTTCAATCAGCATTATTTAAAAGTTCAAAACTCAACGAGTAATGAAATAAGCGATAACCCAAACACAAGCAAAAACACAACCAAAATTTTATCCAATGTTATCAGTCATGTAACTGAAGCATTTTTTCTAACTAAAACTAATTTGATTCTGGAACAAAGTCTTTCTACTTCAACCAAGTTTAATTCTTTTATCACTATTTCTTCGTTTGATAAAATTATACAAAAGTTCAAACCACTCTAACTGAATCGTTTTTTAGTTTAAAGCTACAAGAAGCTACCGAAAGTGAAAAAAAACAATGAGTAACAAAAAAAAATTAGTATGTTATCCTATCTTAGCTAAACAAAATTCCAAATTGACTTCAACTATCCTATCACTTCATAACTAGAGATCATTCTGAGTTAAAAGTGTATGCTTATTCATCGGAGTTTAGATTTGTTTCTGTTAGGGCTTATTTTTGCAATTTAGAAAACAACCGTTCTATAATTACAAACTCTTGTGCTAGATTGTTCTTAATATTACACTTATATGACGACTGCAACCAATAACTGGTATAACTAAGAAAAATAAAAGTGTTCTTTTGTCAACAAAAGAAATCTTTGCACAGAAAGCTTGGAAATAAACCCAAATGATTTCAATTTCATCTTGTATTTGTAAGAATAATCTGTGAACCAATTTAAGAGAGAAAGCACTCATCTCCAAGACAATGATAACAACGCCATTAAAACCGAATTAAAGTCAGTAAGAAGGATAGGTCATCAAAAGTCACCAGATCTTTGCTTCCAAGAAATATTGGCGTTTTTGAAATTATCGAACTATTGAATTATTGGCTAGTTATTATTAGTTAAGCTCTCATCTTTTCAGTTTTTACGTGTTGTTTCCGTTCAACCCACATAAAAAAGGAATCCTGCGGTTTTTCTTCCGCGTTCCACTGATTCTCTAAAACATTTGTTAGCAATTTTCTAATTTGAAAATTATGGAATGATATTTTTCGGAAACAGACAAACTGACAATCTGACTAAGAATTTCATAAAGGTGTGACAATTCATTCAAATACGTTGACAGTCTCCATAGAATCAGTCGAATTCAATAGACCTTTGGGCGTTTAATTTTTTTGTAACATTGGGCATATTCTTTTGACTCCAAGTTCTTTTACCAATTGAAGTTAATAGTGGGGGATAAAGTGCAAAATATCAATGATCAGAACAAAATTAGCATAACTCAAATCATGTAGCAGTGGATACGAATATATTTTTATAGATTATTTTAAGATAATCGAACCTTAGTCAATCGTTGCGAGACTTAAACTTGTGATTAAGATTACACAGAAGCTTCAACCAAAAAAAAGGTAGATTATATTTTTGAGCACATTTTTGCATAATAATTCATAAACCTCTCAGACCAATTTTTTCAAAAAAAGAGTCGGCTATGAAAAATGAGTTTCTAACATTTAATTGGGTTCTATATTTCATTGTAAGACGTAAAAACCAATTTAAAAAACTCACATTTTCCTAATTACATGCTTCGTCAAGTAAAATCAACTTCACTATATCTTTTCGCAAAAAAATCATTAGAGAATATATCAAAAAATTTCGAGTCACTTTACGGTTCACGCAATCTGAAATCGAAGTTTGTCTGATTTTTAATTTTGTTGAATTTGATAATTAGCTGAAACGTCTCATTTCATCGTAAATTATTTTGCTAAGGTTTAACCAATATAAAGGGAAAAGCATCATCATCCGCAGCAATCAATCTCATAAACCACGTGTGATTCGAAACCATTCTTATAAGTTGAGTTAAAATAGGGTGAGCAAATTGTCTCTTTTTGGGAAGTAAAAACCACCTTTTCGGCGGCTGTACTAAAATTTTTTCATTATTATTCGGAGCTTTGGGAAAGCTTTCCCAAGTGTTTCTGGCCCTAATTTTTCTATAGATAGTTTTTTCTCAAAAAGTTTTTCCATTTTGTAATGAAGCACAATTCCTATAGATTGCCAATTGTTTTTGATATCACTTGCAACGAAGTGTGGAACATAATTAAAATAATAAGATAGATCTAGGAAAAATTACTCTTATTTCTCGTTAGTTTTCTCTAAAGTGAGTTCAGGATGTTTGTGCAATGAATTGTCCATCTTCAACTACTCATCTTTTTTTCCGTTGGTTGTTCAAATTAAGTCATCAAAACATCTTTCAAAAATTTATCTGAGAGTTAATGGTGCTTTGAGTAGAAGAGCTATCTGCTGATCGATTGCAAGAGTTATGAAATAAGAGCAATTATTTTGGTAAGTAAAGTGCATATTTCTTGATTTTTAAATCACAAATATTTATCCTAAATTACTGACCTGTAAAATATTCAGCCTTTCTTTGACTCGAGAGAATATAATGTCGTTCTTAGTTCAGTCACACTGATTTCTTGTTTTTGATTTAACAATTCTATCCAGCAATTTAAGCTCTGCCTTTTCACATAAAAACCTATTTTTTAAGATTGGTTTTTGCTGAGATGATTTTTTGAGAAATCATTTTTTAAGCGTTTTTTTTTTAAATTTAGGAAACAATGATTGATGGGCCGTAATTTTAAAACACTGAGGAGAGGTTATAAATAAATTTTAGCAAAAAACGTTTGATGATGCTCAAAGATTTTTAAAAACGATATAAAGAAATCTTGTTTCTTAATACTGCCTGTTAAAAACGATCTTTTCACTAATGTTTCGTTTTTTTTCAAGCAATCTTTTTTGACAGATAAATCACAATTAAATTGATACTTTCTATTTGTTAACTTTCTATTTCAAGTAACTTTTTATTTCAAAACCAAATCAGGTTTATTTGTCTTTTTTTATAATTTTTAGCCTCTTTCAGCCTCAAGCAGAGGTTATCAGAAAACGTGGATCTGACGTTATGCTGTACAGCATCAGAAAATCAAGTTCAAAAATGTCGTTGATCATCAACAACGGCTTTGAATGCGCAATTTTTCTTCTTTACCAGGAAAACAAATTACATGGACTCTTGTTAGACAATGCAATCTGTTTGTTTGTTTGTTGTTTTCTGAAAGTTAAGCAACGAATTTCCGATACTCATTATTGTCTGCGAACGCGCGCATTGAATTCCCATATGCCTAAAATTTGTAACAAACCCTTATTTCAAATAAACAACAAAACAAACGGTTGATAGTGGTCTGTCTGTGTGTTATACATTGTTCAAAAAACACAAAAGTAAATACAACAAGCACCTTTTTTCATCAGGTAGTGCTTTATTTCACGCGCCAAAGTGGTGGGTTGTTTTACACCTTAGCCCGCGTATTTAAAGGAAATTGACTTCAAAAATCAGCAATCAAACCAGATTTGGAATAGCCACCTTTTCCATAGTCAACCAGGAAACGGATCAAAAGGCTGAACAAACTTTTTTCTCTGTGTTCTCAAATACCTCAAAAATATACCACTCACTGATAATTATTTGCTCATTCTCCAATAACCAGCGCCTGGTTATAATACAGTGGCATTACTAGAAGAAAATACCCTTAACTAGGAATAAAATAGTGCGGGTTTTATTATTTTCACGCACGCAATGGAGCAATTCAACGATGCTCGGCATGTTATTATTCACGGATCATTAGTTATTAAAGGAAGCCCCCACTAGCATAAGTTTATGAACTTAGGGTGGTACTAGCTCAGCGGACAATAGCATACAAAAAACAAAAATCTTGTTTTCCCTCAATTTAATAACCCAAATTGTAACCCCTTTCTCTTTTATAACAACTGAAAAAAATATACATTTCGCAGTTTCACAATAAACCCAAATTTTTTATTATAACAACTTTAAAAAAAATGTGTTTCGCAAATTCGCGCTAAACCAAATTTTTGTCCTGGGATTATTTAGAAATTTTCTATGGGAAAATCACTTGAGCGCAGACCTTTAAAAGATTACACAGAAGTATTAGATTTGATAGATGTTTTCACAATTTTATTGGCAATTTTTTAATCAGGGTCGAATAGAAAAATCGCGTCTCAAGTATATCAATTACAGATAATTTAAAACTTTCAACACGTTTGTTCACTGAAAGACGATAATATTCTCATCACGAATAATTTAGTTCAAAAGTTTTGAAGAAAAATGGAAAGCTTTGAGAACTTTGAGAACAGATTTTGCTCTGAAAATTGGTAATGTTAAAGAAAAACGTTTGAAATATAACACAACCAGATCTTTATAATACAGATTATTTCCTGAAAATAACCGGATTTTTAACTTACCATTACCGTTTTTTATTCTATAGACACGCACTAAATAGATTTACCCTAAATTCAGGATATTGGTGGGAAATCTTTATTATTTTTTATTGACACAGGTTATAATCGGCGCTGTTTACTTTTTGTAGTTAGTTTTGTTGTTTATAAGTAGTTAACAGTTTTGCAAAATGACACATTTGTGCTGCATATTTATGACCAATTCGCTACATTTTTTCAATCCTGTTAAAGTGATTGCAGCAATTGTTCCTTAATTTTTATATTACAATTCATTATTCTATTAACTAAATTATCTAAAATGCCTCGACGATATCCACAACCAAGTAAGTAATTTATTATATGGTCTGTCTTTCAACTTGTTTTACTGCGGTACAGTTTATACCCGGATGACGAGAGTACTCAAATCCTGCGTCGTTCTTCAAATATTGTCAGATTTTTGCAAAAAAAGCCGGAATTTGTTCTAATGCTCAACAAGATGTCTTAACGTTTCATAGATATATGCAGATCAATTTGAAAAATGCTCGATGTATAATTTAAAAAAAAATTGTAAGGAACGATTAATATATGATTTCTAAAAAAAACTAGTGTAAACGCACAGAATGAGGTTCGCGACCCAAGACAACTATTAGCCAGACCGACTTGGGTTGTGGACGGGGAATTCCGGTGAAGCCCAGCTCAATGGTCTGAAAAAATTGAGTCGCGCCCGCCATCTGACCAATGGCTCTTTTTTGGTCTCTTCGGTCTGACCAAAACCTCAAATGCATCAACTATTGCTGGAAGAATTGATATGTATGTGTTTGGGTCTTAACAATCGATCAACGAGAACAAATCAAAGTACAAGGAGGCTCGTTAATGTGCGTTCGCACATGATGTTCCGACCCACCCTCAGCTATATTTTTGACTTATCTGTCTTTTGACTTAAATTTTTGCAAAGATGTTTGAGTTTAAAAAATCGTCACATAACCTAACTAATAACTAAACTAAATAATGCCATGCCTCGTTAAAACGAGATTTTCCGATGAACAGACTGCGGGAAAAAACAACAGGAACAAAAAAGGCAAAAACAAAAACTTCTTGGCACGGCAAAAACCAAATATCTAAATCTAAAGCACCTAGTAACAACGTCAAATTACAATCAGACAAAACCCTAGCTGCAAAAATTTACTTATTTTCTTAATACTCATCAAATGGGATTTTTCTTCAATCAGACGAGGTGAAAAGTTGACAAAAAGAGAAACAATCAGGCGAAATTCAAAACTCAGTCAGTATTTTTAAACCAAATACATTCAAGAAGCAGAAAAACTCACAAAAATACGAACAACAAATTAAAAAACGTTGCTATAACACAAATTAGTGAAGCCATTAAAAATATGATCTATTATCTGAATATTATGTATTTTTATTTCAATTTCTATTTATATTAATTCAGTTAAAGTTATACCAAATGAATAAATAAATTCAATTGGGCCACATTTGAAAATCATTGGGATCTGTTATTACGCGATTGTGCAAAAGGAAAAAAAAAGAAACAAAAAAATACCCCTCACATATCTTTTGATGAAAACGCAAATTGCCCGGAGAGCAAAACATCTTTTACGTCATAATATCACATCGTAAGCATGTAAATTAAAATACATGAAATTGAATGGGACCTCTCAATGATGAGAATAAGTTATATTTTGACGAAAAGAACAACGAAAGCTGAAAAAATTGAAAAATCCTTAAAATTATAAAAAATGTATAATATAAACTTTAAGACCATTCGCAGCAAACTGACTGCTTCGGGATACATCATTCATTCACTCATCAATTACAATCTTGTCGGTCGATCAACTTTTTTGTCTGGCTGCCTAAAGAATAGAGGAAGGCAAAAACAGCAAATTAAAAAAAAATCAGCAAGAAAAGTGCCGCAGCCATTAAAAAATGAACTTTACCGTAAAAATTGTTCCTTTTTCAGTTATAGTTTTAACAGCAATGGGATTTTTTCCAGCTTTTTGACTCCAATAAATCAACAAATATGAACAAATACATTAAAACCACAAAATTTTTGAGAAATTCCTTAGTATCAACGAAAGCCATTAAATTCAATAGCTTTAAACGTAAGCTAATGAATAGGCGAAGTTACGCTTTGATAAGACAACAAGGGTTTTTATCATTCATAGGTCATCAAAAGGACATAACAATAGGTCCTTGACCATGAAAATAACCATAATAGAAAAATGCCAATAGAAAGTGTCGATGCAATTTAATCCATAATCTTTTCTCTGAAAACATTATGTATGATCTATTGAATGTCATCTCTAAGCCAAGGCGACTTTCAATAGTAGGATAATGTGTTAAGATTCCAAAAGGAACCAAAAAATTACGCAAAAGGTATCCAAAAACAAAAACAAAAAATGAGAACTAGTGCATCGAAGTCATAACACCAATAGTTAGAAGATAAAAACGCTAAGTAGATTAATTTTGGTTGAAGTAGATAATAAAGTTGTCCGATCATTACTGAGACTGTTTTACAGGTCACAAAAATAAATATAAAGTCGGTTAAATTTCAAAAAAAAACTTCGAGTTATTTTTTTTATAGTCTCAACAGCCATTAATTTCAATAGTTTCCAATGGAAGTCAATAAACACACAAAATTGAAGCTTATGCTTCAACTGGAGGACAAGGATTGTTTTCATGCATATGTAATCAATAAGACATCGCAATAAGTCTTATGACCATAGAAAAACAACACAACAAATACAGACAAAAGCCAAAAATTCAGTAAAATTGTGCGAGAAGAAAGTGTCGAAGCCTTTTAAGCTATAAGTTTTTCCTTGAAAACTTTATCAATGATCCACTAAAAATATACTTCAAGCCATTGGGAGATATCAATATCAGGATAATGTGATAAGATTTCAAGAAGAGCCAAAAATAGAAAAATTTCCAAAATTTTTTATTAAATTTTTTGAAAATTTGTGGCATTGAAGTCATATAACAAATGTTCACAAGACTAAACCGCTAACCAGAATAATTTTGGTTTCATTAGAAAGGAAGGGGGTCCTGTCATTACTGAAACACTCAAACTGACTTTCATTTTTAAAGTCTCAACAGCCATTAGCTGTCCACTGAAAGCTCTAGATAGGTTCACTTAATGCGCATTACGAAACTTTTTGCACTTTTAGTTAGCAAGACTATGCCATAGGACTCCAAAATTTAGTAAAACTTCAAGAATAAAATCAAAATTACATTTAAAATTACGAAAACTCAGTCGAAGCCAAAAATGAAACATGAGCGATCCCATAAAAACATTTTTTTTTCATTGGGCTTCATTTGACTGTGAATCAGTTTTTTCTTTAACGGAACCCAGATAAAAAAGACTAGTCTCTAGGTGACACAAGAAAACAAAAATAAGAAATGTTTTCTAAAAAAGTTCTCAAATAGATTTCCAATTTTTTTCAAATATTCAAATCTTTAACTTCCCTATTCAAATATTAAACTTCCCTATGAGACCAGAACTAGTCTTTTTTATCATTTTTCGTTTATAAGGAAATCAAAATTGTTTCATTTTGTGGCGTGAAATATAATTTTGAAATAATAATTTAATAAAAAAATATCTTAATATGAAGAAAAATTACACTAAAAGTGATCAAAATCATGCTAAATATTCCGTGTTTACACAAAACTTCAATCCTCGATAACTCCTCGAAAAAAAAAGAAATTCAAAAAATCTTTTTAGTATGGAATTCTACGCTGGAGGAGCTTTTTAATGATGCCACTCACATTTCTCTACGATCAATATATCGATCGGCCAAAATGGTCTGTACAAAAAAACCATTGAGTATATAGTTCCTCTCCTCCCCCCCACAAGTGAAGTCGGAACAATAATACTACCTCAAAAACAACAAAAGGGTGGATCCACGGAAACATTAGTGTTTTCTAACAAACGTCCGAATTGCAATAGCAGTAGCTAAAACGCAAAAGACATACCGATCAGCAAATACATAATACTCCTCCTTTTTCGCTAAGGAGAATAAATTTTTCCAAAAAAAACATAAGACAAAATATCAATAACTTGTTTTCAGTGCGTTCTTGTCCAATATTTATTTCGCGTTTCTCTTGGTTTCTTTAAAAGACAATGTGTTTAGTTTTATCTGAATTTAGAGTCAATTTATTTTCAACTAGCCAGTCAATAAAATGCGTAAAATTTTTTTAGATGTTCTGTTTCAGAATCTTTAGTAATCAAATCTTTGGTGCGCAGGCTGTCGGATTGTTCAAATAACTCTTTACAAAATAAATTCTTGGCAACTAACCTGTCTCTAACCGACACAACTAAAAAAATGCATCAACGATTCTCCTTTATTTTTTGAACCAAATTATTTCTCAATAAATAGCTGAAATTTAATTAATCTGGTTTGTATTTTTTCAGAAAATTTGACAGAAATGGAAGAAAAGACTTTATGCGAGAAAAATGAACCAAAACCATTTCGTTTTTTTTCAGAAGTCGCCAAAAAATATGCTAGTTTCATGGTCAAAAATTTCTTTTCACGCAGGTTTCCAGTCAAAGAAGAATACAGCTGCTCAAGACGGGTGTCAAGTTTTCAACAGTAACAAACATGAAATAATAACAATCGAAACAGTGTTGCAATTTGAACTCGTTAAAATTTGATGGGGAGCAGCTAACGAAATAGAGAAAATTAATTGAGTGATTTTTTGGGGTTTCGATTTGTTAGTTACGATTTTCTTCCCGACGTTTTTAACAAAATGTTGAATAAGTCTTATCAATTTACAGCAGTGAATTGACTGCGGTGCTTTTCATTTTCAGCCACTACAATGGTTGCTTGAGGAGTTTTTTGTTTTTTTTTCAAACTTGATCTAAATTGATTTTAAGACCGTCGAATCAGTATTCGGCGATCTTAATGTGATTTTAATTTATTTTGACTCAGGAACACTTAAATCTAAATAATTTACAACAATGAAATCGTTTTGAAAGTTCAAAAAAGTTAATTTACTTTCAAAAATTTCCTTTCAATTTTTATTTTGTTTTCCTTTTTTTGTTTTCTGGTAAAATTATGCTTTCATCTTACTCTCAGTTTTGGATCAGTTTGTTTTTGAACAGCAAGTTCTTACAATTTGTTGTCCATGCTTGTGTCGTTTGCATAATTAACAGTAATCTATTGCTGTTGCTCACAAATATCAGTTCAATTATAAGCAAATTGATATTGTAGTCCCCGAACGAACTGATCCGTGGGAAGATCAGTTTAAATTAATAGGACACTCATTGAAGAACGAAAAATACTCTGAGCTATACTACTTGTACAATTTACGAACTCATGCAGAAATTCTCAAAAGTGTGTTCATTGTTTATTGGTTTCTGGCAACTAAAAAGTTTTTAAATAACTCAACTCAAAAAATGCATCAACGTTTCTCCGTTATTTTCTAAATCAAATAGTTTTTCAATCAATAGCTGAACTCGTTCCCTTAATCTTTTTTGTTTTTTTTTCAAAAAAAATGACAATATTGGAAAGAAAAGGGTTTGTGCCAAGAACCAAAATCACTTCATTTTTGTCAGAAAAGGTTAACGGTTTTGCTAGTTTCAAGCTCAAAACTTTCTTTTCACGCAAGTTCCCAATCAAATATAAACTTCTCAACACAGGCATCAGGTTTTCAAAAATAAAAAATTTGAAATCATAACAATCGAAACATTATTGCTATTTACACTCGTCAGAAGAATTGATCTCTTTAGATTCACTGATTTTTTAAAAAACAAAATTTAAAGTGATTTTTATGGAACCTTGACTAGTGCTCAGTTGTTAACTTGTTACTGTTACCTATTTGGCTATAACTAGAGTCATATCCTGTTGGTAACTTTATACGTTCAATGAAAAGAAATTGTATGTTTTCTTCAATGGAAAACTCAAAAGAGATTTTGATTTGAGTTATTAGAGTTCGTTTTTCATATAGATAATTATTTCTAAAAAATTGCCATTGCTGAGATATTAAAACTCGGGAACACTTAAATCTAAATATTTTACAACAAAGCAGTCGTTTTAAAAGTTCAAAAAAGTTAATTTAATTTCAAAATATTTTGTTCAATTTTTATTTTATTTTCCTTTTTTGTTTTCTGGAATAATCATGCTTTCATCTTGCTCTCTGTTTTGGATCTCTGTGTTGGATCGTCTGCATACTTAGTAATAACCTCTTGCTGTTGCTCACGATTGTCAGTTCAATTAAAAGCAGATTGAAAAAGTGGTCCTTGAACTGATCCGTGGGAAGATCAGTCTTTGTTTTTAGAACACTCATTGGAAAACGAAAAATCCACTGAGCTACACTGCCTGTAAGTTTTACGAACTCTTGCAACAATTCTCCGAAATATTTTCTTTGTTTATTGGTTTTAGCAGCTAACAAATTTTTAAATGACTAAACTATAAAAATGCATCAACGTTACTCCGTTACTTTTAAAACCAAATGGTTTTTCAATCAATAGCTGAACAAGTTCCGTTATTTTTTTTTGTATTTTTTTTCAAAAAATGACAATAGTTGGATGAAAAGTGTTTATGCCAAGAACCAAAACGATTTAATTTTTTTTCCAGAAAAGAATCAAGGTTTTGCTAGTTTCAAGCTCAAATAAATTTTTTGTCACGTTCGTTTCCAGTCAAAGAACAAAACAATTGCTCAAAACGGCGGTCATGGTTTTAACGATGACAAAAGTTGAAATCATAACAGTCGAAACAATGCTGAAATTGAAACTCGTTAAAAGAATTGCTGTCTTTAGATTCACTGATTTTATTTTAAAAATTGAAATGACTTCTATCGAATCTTGACTAGTGCTCAGTTGTTAAACTTCTGTTTTACATGTCACCTGTTTGTCTAAAAATACTAGCTATCTCTTTCTTCATTAATGTTGCTTATTTCATAAATTCAAGCTAGGAATTGTGATTTTTTCTTCAATAAAAAACTCAAGGTATCTAATGCTTTTGGGTATTAGTTTTTTTGAATTCATTTGTAAGTTAGATGGTTGTTCCTAAAAATATGCAATTGCCGAGATATTATCTCCTCTATAGAATCTCTGCTGGAACAACTAACGAAGTAGAGCAAATTATTTGAGTGATGTTGTGGGTTCTTTGATTTGTTGGTTACTGTTTTTTCTCGATGTTTGTAACAAAAATTTGGTAAAGTTTTTTTTCAAATTTCTGCAGTGAGTTGGTTTTTTTGACCCCAGACACTGCAATGGTTCCTTGAGGATTTTTTTTGTTTCTGTACAAATTGATTTAAAATGATATTGAGATCGCCGAATACCGTAATTAATGCTTTTAGCTCGGGAACACTTGCATCTAAACACTCTATAACAAGGCCGTCGTGTAAAAAGTTCAAAAAAATTAACCTAATTACAAAGCTTCCCTGTTCAGTTTATAGTTCGGTTTCTTACTTTTTTGTTTGCTGCAATAATTATGCTTTTATCTTGCTCTAAGATTGGGGTCAGTGTGGTTTTGAATAGCATGTTCTTACAGTTCGTTGTAGAGTCCATATTTGATGTTGTTTGTTTATAGTTGTCATTTGAATACTAAATGGTATCTTGTTGATGTTGCCCACGGATTTCAGGTCGATTATAAAAGATTTGAAAAAAGTAGTCCTCGAACTGACCTGTGGGAAGATCAATCTGAAGTAATAGAACACTAATTGACAAAGTGAAAATCCTCTGAGCTACACTGCATGTACGATTTACGAACTCTTGCATGAACTCTAGAATTTTTTTTCATAGTTTATTGGTTTTTGGCGACTAAGCTGTTTCTAACCGACTCAAATCATGATGTCTCTGCATCGACGGTTCTATTTTCAGTTTTGAACCCAAATTGTTTTTCACTCAATAACTGAACATCAGTAACACGTTCCATTAATCTGGTTGGAATTCGATTTTAATCAAATTCGCCAACGTTCGAAGAAAAGAATTTAAGCGACAGTTAAATGAAGCATTACATTTTCTTGGTTTAAGAAATTACAATTTTTTGCTGGTTTTAAGCTTAAAAAAGACTTTCTTTTTGTGATAAAAAAACGAACAAAAAACTGCATAAAATGACCGTCAAGGGTTTCATTTTGAGGATATTAATATCATAACAATCAAAACATTGTATATCAAGGATTTCGTTAGTAGAAATGATGAACTCAGATTCATTGATATGATTATAAAAACTTAAATCGAAAATTTGGTTGATAATTACTTGCTTAATGTTTCCTAACTTGTTACCGTTTTGTTTCAAAAATTCCTGAACTCTTTCCGCATCAATTTCAGGTTTTTTGCAGATTGGCGGAGTTCTACTTTCTTTGTAAGATAGTGATAGAATTTTAACATTTACCCGTTTGTTTCTGAAGCTTCACTTTGGGTTTAACTTCATCGTTCTCCCAGTTGTTTTTAATTTGTTGCATAATTTTGGTACACTGACGACGGTACATTAATTTGTCATAATAAACCAAGGAGTCGGCTTTTTTACCACAATTGTTGCTTCAGGCTTACAGTGTTTTATATTTGATGGTCGTAGTAAACTTTCTCTTTTTTGAATAAGAGACTTGTGTTTAAGCCTGAGAAATTGGATTTTTTCTACAATAGGGAAGCTAAGTATATCTATTGCGTTTATAATTTTAAGTCATTTAAAAATAAATTTCTCAGTTAGATCGTTGTTTCTACGATTTTGCTAATGACAAGATCTCATTTATTCTGTGGAGTCTGCGGTAGAATAGCTAACGAAAGAGTTAAATTTACTTGAGTATAGTATGTCATCTTCGCTTTGTCAGTAAATACAATTTTCCCAATGTTTGTGGAAAAACTCGACAAAACATTTGCAATTTACTGCAATGATTTGCCTATTTTTGAAACCAAGGAACTCCAAAGATTGTTTGAATTTTATTTTCTTATTTTTTTAACCAAAATTGATGGTGAAATCGCCGTAAATTATGCTGTGAGCTCGACAATCGCGACAAAACACAGAAGCCGTATGCAGTCTATTGCAAAGGGTTGATATAGGGTCACTAATTTAGTATCCGAAATTAGCAGATTTAGCACCGACATTTTTGCAGATTCAGGGTCTAAACCTCATATTGCACGATTCAAATAGCACGCGTTACTCCATGTGCGTTTTCAAAAACTACTTTTAATTATAATTTATTCATAATTGGATTGCCTCCAAATTTTAGCTCCGGGTTAATTTGACCCTGGATTTTTTAGACAAAAACATTGATGTTTGCCATTCGTTTTAATCAAACTAGATTCCAAGGTGTGGTTCAAAGTATGAGCGTTATTGTATGAACCCTCCCCCTCCCTCCCCCCCCCCCCCCCCCACCCCCCGAGTTCCCACAATGTACTTGGGCAACTGGACCACCGTGAACATTCATTGGCAACTGCATCTGAGACCAATTACGTTTTTAAAGCAATGAAAAGACATGTTGGTGGTTGCATATAAAATTATAGGGATCTATTCTGTCCCCCCCCCCCCCCCCCAGCTTAGTGAAAATAAATTTTTTATGACCCCCAGGAGCATGTGCTATTTTCGTACAACGTGCTATATAACAACACATAATTTCTAACTGCGGCTCATAAAAAACATTGGGGGGGGAGGGGTCGAAACAGAATAGATCCAATAACAGATGTCGTTCAAGAGATATGGTAAAAATTTCATTCAAAATCAAGCAATTTAGCGCCTTTTGACAATCAAATTAATCAATATATCTTCTGATCAAACCCCAAACATTGTCCCGAACTAAGTGAGTATATCACTTGAAAAATTCTACAACCAGAACAAGCTGCGAAATTCCAAATTATTACGCTGTACTTTTAAGATTTTATTAATGATCATTCTCAATGATATCTATACTTCTGTTCAAACAGATTTTTTCTTAAAACGCTTCAGAAAAAATCCATCATTGTATTCATCTAACCGTCTATTTAATACTGGATCAAGTTTTGATTGGGTATATTTGTACCCTATGAAAAATTTACATCAACCTAATTGTTCTATTTTTAGAAACAGATTTTTCGAAAAAAGGACTGAAAAAATTCAGCTGTATTTCTGAACCGGTGCTCGTTTTATTTTATCCGCCTGGATATGAAGGTTCTTTGGAGATGTTCAAAACGTTTCAATGGATCGGTTGAGATCAAAAATTATTTATCGATAAATGCTTTCATACATAGGTGGAAAACTAAAATCAGTAAAAAATTGTTCTTAACATATACTAAAAAAAACTTTTTACGCTTTGTTATAATTTTTGAATAGAGTACACCACTTCTGGTCTGTTTTCCCATTCAAAGCAAGTAAATCTTCTGACCTGATTCATTGAATAATTTTATTTAATCTTCACAGTTTTTTTCTTTTCCTGTATATTGTTAATGTCTATTAGACTACAATAATAACTGTTCGACAGAATAGTCAGCTAAATTTTGTGTCCTTTTCTAAATGGCCCAAAAAAATGATTTTAAATGTTTTTGTTTTAAGCACTCAGAAAACAAAGAACTTCAGAAGAACCTGGATTTCACCTCTGGAAAACAAGTTTTTCCAAGGTCCCAAAGTTGCCAAAAATTTTACATTATATCAAATTAATATACTCATAAAACTTAATCTTTCCCAGTTTGATATTGAATCTTCACATTGAGGTTTTATTTAATAGTTTCAACCAGTTTTTCTTTAATTTGTTGCATAATTTGTGTACACTGGCGGTTGCACTTTATCGTGTCGTCCAAAAATTTTGCTTCAGTCTTGCAGTAAGATTTACCTAATTATCAATATCAGCTTTCTTTTTTTTTATGATATTATTTTTTAAATCAAAAAGCTAAAACATATTTTTGTACGTTCAATCCCGAGCAATTGAATTTTGCTAAAATAAGAGAGCTAGATATTCTTTTGCGTTTATACCATTTTCTCAGTTAGATAAATTTTTCCAAGATATTGACAATTCCAAGCTATTTATGTTTTTTTTGGATTCCTTTTTATTTTTAATATAATAATGTTTTTATTGTTTTATAATTTCAGCTTCCTCAAAACTCACAGAAAACAACTTATAACAAACTGGTCAAAAACTCATTTTTACAAATTAGGGTGTTCATGGAGATATATCCAGTTTGATCAAAAGTCTGGTTGGTTTTTTTCATCGTGAGAAAAAGAAATGATCCGAGTCTGCTGACATTGTAAAAGTCTGATACAATCTCTCATAACATATCTTGTTTAAACTGAGGGCTTTCTCAGAACAGATCTTGCATTCATAAATTTAGAAGTTCACCTCAATTTTTCAAAACCTCATTACATAATCAGCGCAATTCCGCTGCAGTTTTTCTTAATTTTTTTCTCTTAAACATTTCATTTTTTTCAATATTTAAACAATCTAATTGTCAAAAATCCAAAGAGTTAAGAGTGTAAGAAGATTTGGCCAGGACAACGGCAAACGAGGTTTGAGATCGCAGAAATGCGAGAACCGTATGAAAGCACTGAACTTAGTTGTCTGGAATGGGCTTCCAGAAATTTGTAAAAATTTGAAAAAAAAATTCTCACAATTTTTGTGAAAATTTGAAAATCCAACGCGCTACAACCGCAACTCTTTCCTAAATCCTCAACCCTGTTAAATAGGGGGCCAATGCACACTTTCATTTTTTTAATGAGAAATCCTGTTACAGTAAGTCAGGCAACAAAGTATCCGATGTTTATCTTCTCTCGAGCAAATTATTTTGGACAATAAAAAGCATTCAATCCAAATTTTTGTTTTGGTTCCGTATGTTACACATGTACATATTCTAGAAGCTAGCTGTTATACGCTAGGGGTAGTTTTGTCTGACATTTACGTGTAAAGTTACTCGTTGAGTTTTCTTTCGAAAGGTACCGTCGTTTATTTTTAAATATTTCGAAGCAATATTATAATGTTAATTCAACTAAGTTAGTCTTTTTGGATGTTTATTGTGAGGGAAACTGAATAGCGTTTTTGTCAATTAAATGTAAATTTATCGGAAAGAGCAAAAATTCTCTAAACTAGTTATTATGTTGTAAGATTAATTTAAGATCTTAGTGAAACAAAAACCCATGAAACAAGAAATTTCAGTCATAAATTGTCTTGCAAACTAATTCTAAATTTTGTCGAAAGTATTTCGAAATTTTTTGAAATTTCAAGAAAAGATAATTTTTCTTGTTTGTTTGAATCGTTTCCAAGATTAATTTTAGGCTCATAGATTTTTCCTCTAATTGGAATTTTTCGACCGTATTTGATGCCAGACATTTTAGCCCAAATTGAGTATGAAGATTGACATATGACCTCAAACTTAATACAATTTCTGCGTAGAAAGGCAATTATTCCAATTCGCCTATTTAAAATGTCCATAAGCCAATAAATCAGCTATAAATGCATGGAACTAAGTTTATAACTAATTCCCTCATTCGAGTTTAAATAGCTACGTTCAAGGAATTAGCACAATTTCTAACAGTAATTACGTACGAAACAAGAAAAGAGATGTTTTTGAATTTCTTAAAACAAGTTTCTAAACAAATGTTCCAAGAGCGTTAACGTGCGCCGGTTGAGTTTGAATTTTTGAAGAATTTGTTTTTTCTCTCGACCCGGGCAAAACTGTAAATCAAAATTACGTTTTGTTTTCCCGGAACGAGTTCCAGCTTTTGATCAGTAATTCCTCATTAATATGCACGTTTTAAGCGAATCAATCAATTCTGATTACATTTTATTTTGAACCATAAAAGTTGTGGCCACGGGCCAAAAAAATCTTAGCGTAACTTTAATAACTCCACCCGAAAGCCAAAATTTTAATTAAATTTTGTTATGATGTGTGATCAAATTAATGATTATTGTTGCACAGAAAATGTGTTACAGAACTTGATAGCAACAGGTAGGACTATACCCATCATACTTTTTATATTATAGATTATTTAGCCCTGGCCGAGACCACTTTGCTAATCTTGAAAGGCATACCAAGAAAATTTGCAAGATTATGCATAATCTTGGAAGATTCATGCCAGATTGTTGCAAGATCTTGAGATAAAATCCAAAATCGACTCGGACGTTTACCGGAAGAAAGCATACCTAATAGTATAGCTTATAAAAATTATGAGTAAAATCTTGGTTCAGCTTGGTCCTGAATTCAAAGAGCAATTAAGAAGGTATTCCTGTAAGAAATTTTTTAGGTATGCCTAATTTTGTTTAAAATTGGGCAAAAAGGTGGGAATTGTTGTGCAATTTTGATTGCAATTAACTATGGCAAATTTTTATAATTGTTTTTATTTCTTAAAATTGAAATGGATATATAAATTTCTACAAATGAATTGTAGAACACCACTTATTTGTTTGCTAATTTTGGAAAAATATCAACCGGTATGACTCTGTAAAACTTTTAGGAGTGCTGCCGATCAAATTTGAGTTTTATTCTTTTCTTCAATTTAGAGATAAATGAATTGAGACTATTGCCGCAATCGTGCTGTATTTTTTGACGTAAAAACAGAAGAAGAACAGCCAGACTGAATTATTAGTCATTTCAACCACAATGACATCCCGTACCGAACTCCCAGTCAATAACCAGGCAAGTGTGAATACATGTCTAAAAAGTCTGGAAAACCTTGGCAAAGACTTGGATAAAACTTGGAAACTGATTCCCAAACCAAAACCAATTCTTTAAAAATTTCCTATTAAAAATTTCGAATTTTCAAAGTTTTTGTAACGTGTCACGATTTTGAGGTTAATTTTCACCAATTTTTCCGGGGTCCCAAAATTGATACCAAATTGACTCCAGATAGTATCAAACAAAGCTGTAGGACCCCACGAGGTCAGAATGGGTCAGTTTAGTTAGTTATGGGTCGTTTTCAGCCGTATTTCAGCCGTTTCGGCCAGTTTTTAGCCCAAACTTTAGACCTTGTTATTATGTCTGGAATTTTTACTAAAGGAAAAAACATAAAGACGACCTAAAAAAGTGCTCATGATCTCTCGGCGTCTGATCATCCAAAATATTGCAAATATGGATCCAATGACAAGTTTTAGTCGAAAGAGTCCCAGAATGATGTACAAGTACCGATGGGGCAAAAAATGAAAATTGTTCTCCGGGCATAGTTTGGCAAAGGCTTTGCCACATTTGCAACTCTCACGTGAGCCCATTCAACCCTCTGTTAGTATAGCTTGAGTATTTTGAGTACTTTTTTGAGTAAAAGCGAAAAAATAAGGCATTCAAGTCAGGCCCGGTTTATGAATTGGGTCAAATATCTCCCGATCAAATTTTTTCAAATTTCCCAGCAGTTTCAGACAAGTTATCGACAATTTTTTGGCTAAATATGGTTTTTCTGGACCTATTTTTTCAAGACTTGGATTTAGACATGCCATGTCCTTGGATTTTGAAATGCCAAGTTTTGGCCAAGACTCGGGTTTATACTGTCAGGTATAAAGGGTGACATAATCATAGTTCGGAGTCAGTACTGAAATGAGACTTGTAATTAGACTTACCCAGTACTGAAATTGATTTATTGTTAGGTCCGGGATGCTCGTTAGACTTCTGTTTCATTTAATGTTCCAAGTTTTGCCTAGGGCAACTGAAATCTGTCCAAGTCCCGAATCAAGACTGAAGATTTGATTTTTGACAAGTGAAATCTGAACTTAACCCGATATAGGCAATGTATCAACACTCGATACAACCTGATCAAAAAATAATACATAATAAATCTTGGCAACAAGTAAACCTGGCACATGCTATGAAATATCAAGACTTTCTGCAAACTTGCTAGATATTTTGCATGGGTATCAAATAAAAAAATTGGCAATTTTAAAAGAAAAATTTAACTGTGGCATGACAAGACAAAGCCGTTGTAAAGAAGCTTCTTTATATTTGATAGAACACAAATTCATACGATTAAACAAAAATTATCAAGCGTTATCAAGAGATGTCGGGGAATTCAGCTTTTCTCACCAAACATTCAACCTACTTTTTCCGGCATACTGAAATAGTCAATTAGATGCGAGCTGGTGTGTATATACTACACGTTTGATAAAACACAAGGCCAGGAAGGTCATTAAACTTTTGTGACATATACACTTCATATAGAAATTGAATAGTCATTTCTGAGAGTTGTAACTCAATACTTTGTCAGTTTCATTTTGGTGGACGTTCGCCATATACCACAGTTCATACATTTCGGGAAATCTTGCCGACGAAAATGATGATCCTGACTTTTTTAAAAATGGCAAACAAACAAAGAGGGTTCTATTGCTCGTACAGAAGTTTTCCTGGCATCTATGTTTGATCTTTTTGTGTAATTTAACAGAGTTTTAGTTTCACCGGGTTCGAGATTGCAACTGAAATAGGTTGCCCTACTTTTTAAATCAGATTTCTTGAAAGTTGAATTTTTTATCAGCTTCTTAAAATGACAAAAGTTAACAGAGAACAGGTAATGAAACAGCGCTATCAATATGTTCCACGGTTTTTCCAAGAGATGCCAAGAAATTATTTCGGTTTAGATTGGTTCAGTAAGAAAATTTTCAAAGAGCTTAGATATACCGAGAAACGTTGATATTTTTGTTTCTTGACAAGATTTTTCATTTTTTTGTTAGAGGCGTCAACATAATGCATGTGGTATCAAGGTGCATCCAGTTTCGATTGAGTGGGAGAGCTTGGATACCCTATTGATCCTCAATTTTTTGTACTTCTGCTGATTAAAAGATCAAGCGCTTCGCAAGAGTTGATTTTATAACAATTTTTAATGTGGTTTGCTACGCTTCCTTCTATGATTAATTCGTCTAAATAAAAATGCAATTACCTATAATTTGCTTCGCTACTAACGCCAAGAATTCCAAAATAAATTTCGTCTATCGTTATTTGTTTGCTTCTCGTAGGAAGATTTTTAATATCTTGGTACTTTAAACTTTAAAGCTTCCGTGTTTTCAGTTCTCAACAACAAGCAATCATTGGAATGATTTTTTCATAAATAGTGTGACATTTTAATTGTTATTTTTGTTGACTCAACGTGGAGCTATTACTGAAAATTCAGTTTGTTTTAATTGTTTCAACAAATAATTTTCATATTAAATCTTGAAAGCGTTAATATCTCCCAAAACTGAAATCACAAGTGACGAAAACAAGACATGAAATGATATTTCTAACAGTCCAAGCCGAATTGTTTAGAAAATTTTAAAATTGTCTCGTGCATCCAATAGCCAATAAAAAAACTAAACTGGTTTTGCAACAGAGCTACTATTATCAACATTAAAAAATTTCGCCTGGCAGCTTTTTGTTAATTTCAATTTAATTTGGTTGTATAAAGCGCAAAAAGATCTCTTTTAAATGTTTTGTAATATGTCTAGATAGTGAAATGGTAACAAAAATCAATATTTTGTCAAACTGAACGATTCAAACCTTGTTGAGTTTTAATTCGCCTTAAAAAAATTATATTTTTCAAATATAAGTTGTAAAAATGAATTGCATTGAAACTAAGCTCACAGAAACAACATACTATGAGACGAATTTTTATGATTTTAAATGTAGAGCTGGACTAAAAATTGTAAAATTGTGAAGTAAAACGTTTTTTTTTTCAGGTATTTTAAAGCTATATCTAAATGCAGCATTAATCTAATTCAGCTAAATGACCTCTTATCTAGAGAACATTTTTGATTATTAGATTTTTTAGCTTTAGAATCCGTTCTTTTCACAAGAAATGTCTCTCTGTTAAAGTGAACGTGATAAAAAGCACTTTGAGTTTAAAAACTTTTTTTGTTTTTACTATAAAGTGTGGTAAGACAAGCCAAGTTTATGACCGCCCTCTTGTCCAAGCAAAAATGTATTCTATTTCAAAGCATCTTCGCTAAACATAATTGTTTGAATACAATTACATTATCTATATGTGACGTAAAAAAGCGTCAAAATAGCGTCAAGCCAATAATCAAATGAAAGACACGTTCGATCTTCTTTTAAGTTGAGGAGTCAAAAAAATGTTTTCCACATTTTCTCTTTTAAAAAATTACAAAAGCTTCCTTTTAGTCCGATTTGAAATCTGGTGACTTAAAATCATTTCACAAAATATTTGTGAAAAAATAAATCTGATCACAAAAGTGCATTATTTTGTTCATTTCCAGTTCATTTTTACAATTGTTTCTATTTAGAGGCAATTTTGTTCATTCATTCAATTGAAAGCTAGTTTTAAAGGGTTGAACAGTTTTTGGCATGCTACAATTTTGCACAAGTTGAGCTGGGAATAATTTGTTGTTATTTATTTTTGATGCAAATTTTTCCACTCGAAAGAATAGAAGCAATAGCGTTTAGAATTAGTGCGCTTTAATTCTTCTCAGTTTCAAAACTAAATTTATATTTGATGTTTTGAGGCCGAAGATTATTTATATTTGCGGGATAAACAAACTTGAAAGCAATCAAAAATTATCAAATATGGGAAAAGGCTGTCGGTGAATTTTTACCGTTTTCTTATTCCAAATTTCCACTTTGATTATTATTACGTTTAACTTCCCTTTCCCCTCAAAAAATTGACCACACGTTATGAGACTCCCAGAAAAGACTGCTCCAATATTTGCATCATCGAAAGAGAAAATTGATAGTTATTATAATAATAAATTGTATCGATAGTAATCAGAGAAACTATTGGATAATAATTTTCACACCCGAATTTTACCCCCCCCCCCCCAATCACCCCCAACACCACCCCACACCGCCCACCCACGCACTCACTCACATTTTTGAAGCATGAACAAATTAAGCCTTAATTGTTTTTCGATTTCTGTTTAAAACCAGCTGAAAAATAAGTTATCAATCGCAGTTTTCGGTGAGTAAAAATTAGAGCATTTTCACAATTTGTTGAAAACGTTTTAGCAAAGATTGTTTTGGTTTATCACGTTTTAACCTTTACCAGAGAGGTTGTGGAACTTTCTTGGATATCATTTCATATTTCGAGAAAAAAAAACTGGACTTGCAAAATTTAAAAAAGCAAAAGCAGAACAGAAAATTTTTATCTTCGATGCTTGTTTCTTTATCGACTGGTAAAAATTTAAATAAGTTGATTTAATCTAGGAACTCGGTAATAATGCTCCCGTAAATTTACAATATGGGTTTGTTGGAGTGGGCGAGCAGGGGAGGGGGGAGGTGGGTGGGGGGGTTTCAGACTCAAAATTATTTCATGCTATATTATCCAAAAAGCGCGACGCAACAAAAAGTTGAATATTTATTGAAGTTTTCGCGCCAGATGTGTTTTCCACGTTTCATTATAACTAGCTGATAGTAACCGAGACAAAAATTAATGAAGTTTTATAAGTCAAACCGAAATTTTTAGTTATCATACAAATAAAACGAAGGGCGTTTTCGATTGAAAGCTGATCATCGAAATCAGTGAAGCGGAAACGCATTTCGATTTTTTTCTTTGTCAATTTACATTTAATTTATTGGTTGTTAAATCAGCCTGGTTTGTCTAGTCAGGAAAAACGAACGGAAAGATGCAATGCCTCATTAGAAGAAATTCAAAAGCCGCCTCAAGGGTGAATTAATTTGCCACCTTGTTTTGTTTATCTATTAGTTTGAACTATTTTGAACTTGACAATTTTTTTCCAATATTTACACAATTATTTGTTTGTTTTCGTGATTGCTATGGATTCGAATGAGAGCCCGACAGGTAACAAATAAGTTTCAATTATTTCAGTCAGGGTGAAAACTCAAATCGGAAACGATGAGGCATGAAATTTTTTACGGAGAGGTTAAACAAGTATCCTAATTTATTCGGATATATAATTCGTGCAATCGAAACATAAGTTTCCCTTTTTTAAGAAAAATACCATTTTTGCAATCATTTTATTAGTTAACTGAAATTGTTTCTCATGAAGAAAAAACTCATTATGTTTTTCATGTTAAAAAACAGATTGTTTCTCATGTTTTTAGGTAATCAAGTCGGAATCGGTAAAAACAGGGGAAACTCTCACTCGGAAAAATGAGAGAAATATGGAAGCATATTGGTTATTATTAAGTTTTGTTGAGTGATTTCCCGCCTAATTTTTGCAAGATCAAGATAGATAAATTTTTATGCCTAAAATTCGGTAATTGCCCAGTCAATATTGTCTTAAAAATGGAAGGGAAACAAAATCAATATGTCTGCAATTTTAAAATTTAAAAAATTATTCAAGTTAAGCAGATTCTTGCAAAACTGCATATGTTAACTAAAATTTTCCTTTTGCAGAAAAAATGTCTATTGCACCCAGCTGCAAGTTTTTCTACTAATATTTGCATAGTTTTCAGTCAAAGCTGTTTATTTTTTTCTGTCAACATTGCACGCGTTTTTTGTTTGTCTGCTTTTTTCATGCCTTTGTACCTGTAGCTAATGCATGGACAAGCGTAATAATGATGGTATCCATACTTCAGATTAAAAACTAATGCTAAACTTTTGTTTTGATGCACTCTTTTTTCCAAAAATTAATTGATCTACCGATGCATCAATAACCATTACAACCCAAGCACAAAAAATTGTTATCGTTGTTAATGAGCTGGAAAACTTCAATTTGGAGGTCTATAATATGTATTACAAAAATACTTATGGTAATTTTTCTGTTGGTTATAATTCAATCATGATTGAAACTTATTACGGTTCAATCGAGAGGTACTAGTAACAATTTTGACGGGAATAATGCTATTAACTATAAGCCCTGCTGCGTTTAAAATCAATGATCAAGAAAGCAACGGCAGTTTTGACAAAAACATTTCAGGATCGAATTTCAATCACTGACAATCAAAACAGGAGACGGCGATAATAACAAACTTTTATATCAAAAGTATGAGGTACTGGGAAAATCCTTTTCAACTTAAGAGAAAGTTTGGGTAAATAAATAATTCTGTCGGTTTTGGAAACCAAAATGACTAAGGCCGCCCTCTGGCAACATTTTACGGAAAATTTTTCTTAAGATGTCACTAAATGCAGATTTAAGAGTAAGATACACCAATTTTGCAAAAAATCAATATAGGTTTCAATGTTTTTCAATATAATAATTTAACCGAGCTAACTGTTTGTTAAAAGGCAAAAAAAGATTCTAAGATAACTAGACAACCACCCAAATTGTTTCAGTTTAACCACGTTCACTGAAAAATATTAAAAACGATTCATTTGAGCCATTCAATATGTTTTTGGGAATGCGGAGAATGATTGAAAAGTACCAGCAAATCGCACAACTGAGGTTTTCAGGGAAAATGAAAGAAAAAAACTTAGCTAATTTTATAAAAAAATGTTGCGCACTATATTTCAAAAAAACTGTCATCATCGGTTTACCAATGATACTAATTGTAATAAAACCATAGTGAATTTTAATAGTATTTTGCTTTTTCCCAAGAAAATTGTTGCACATGCACCTAATGAAAACAAAACGTTGATGGAGTGATGCTCTTCATTGTAGCGAACTTCCTTAATTAAAATAATTTGATGCAAGTGATAGTGGTTATAAAAATCGTCTGAATATGAACTTTTGAGAAAACTGAAATTAAAAATAGTTAGAAATAATTGTTCCTGATATAAAGATACTACAGAAAAGTGTTTTTTTGTTTTTTTTCCATAATTAGTCTGGTTACCTTAAATAATTAATGTCTAATGTTAAGGATTTAGGTTTTTAAAAAGTTTGAAAGATTTGGGAATATAGTTTTGGTGCGCAGGAGCTTCAATTTATACGTTATACTCTTTTAGCCTCCATCAGAGTTAGGTAATACTTTGGCATAGTGGATCAGTTCATGCATGGTTCTTAGGTCCTATTAATTTCTTTTTGATATTATTTTGTTTAAATCTTTTAAAAGTTGATATCCTTCATTTTTTCCAGAGGCAGATATCCTGGTTTGTTTATAAAGACACACAATTAATTCCTTGTTTTTCAAAAAAAAAACTGTAAAATTTTTAGGTCAAAGCTTTTGAGTAGTTTTATTTGAATTTTTAGAATGAATTTAAAAGCAACATTGTTACAGTCTACATATCTATATTGTTGTTCATGGCTCAATAAGCGCTCTACATGGGGCTGTGTAAAACACGTATTAGTTTGCAGACTACACTTGCAATATTCGGTATTCTCTCACATTAATTTTTTCTCGCCTTAATTATTCATGCAAACACACGCAATCTGATTTCAGTTTTTACTCGTGAGTATTAAACTTACGTTTTACTTCTGCTAAAATCATTACTCTTCTCAAAGCCGCAAACTAACGTGTAGTTCACAAGAGTAGTTAGGAACACATGCATAAACAAAGCCTCTGTTCTTTACTTTGCGCAAATTTACTTACAGCACGAATTCGCTCTCCTCTCGTGTTGTAAAAGACTGTATGATATTCTTAGATCTAACAAAAAAGCTTTCAATGTATCAGTGCTTTTATTTTTTTTGCGTATGATTTTATGGGTTCCAAGGTTTTAAAATAAAAATCCTGTCGATATAAGAATTCTCCTACAGTTATATAAAAAAACATCCACTTACAACCAAGTTTTTTTTGCCTAAGGTATAAAAAAACAAAACTACAAACAAATTTCAAACGAAGAATGGAATTGGCTTCCCCAGAAGCCTTCTATGAGTCCCCAACCTGTACACAAGAAGTTTTGAACTTAATTGCTAATTGAATGTTACAATTTTTTTGCCTTTTTTTAGGATTATATTCATTTTGATGGCTACTACAAATCCGGTGCTAAAATTTATGCAGGCTTTGGAATTTTGACGTTTAGAAAAAGAAAAACAATTAGAAAGAAAAATAATTATAAACACTTTATTGTCAATTTCAAGCTTCAATTTCAAAACTATCAGATATCAATCTGCTGTTACAAATGTTATTTTTTCGCAAAATTGGTCAACAAGAAAATTCTTAAGTGGATTTAATACTCTTGTAGAACATTATCTTTTCGTAGTTTCTCTCTCTTTAAACATTGTTTATTTAAAAGGTATGAAGTGATTTTCACAAAAAACTCTCTGAGAACAACTATTTTTGTTTTGAATGAAACTGATCTCTCGTCTCTCAATTTCTGAAAGCTTTCAATTTCCCCAACCTTCTAAAAATTTCGAAGAGTCTGTTTTGTTTTCATAATTTATTAATTACTCTACGCCGTTCATATTTAGAACTGCCAGTTCCATTTCTTTGATTTTTCTCTTCTGATGGATGTATTCTAGCGATAAATAATCAAAATTGGAACAGTATGATCTTTATTTTGATAGTGGAGTTTTTTTTTCAGTTTTCAGTTTTCATTTACTTTATTTTAGGTAATAAAATTTAATGTTTCATTATTTTCACAAAAGTTGAACCGTGTCAAATACTGTAGTTATTGACGATGTTACTTGTCTCAAGAGTTAATAATGGTTGTTCCATCAAAAATATGGTCAAATTTGTTAATTGAGACAAAAATTTGGCAATTTTATTTGGACTAAGCTTACCGGATTTAATTCACGATAACCAATTGACTGCTTATTTTCGGAAATTCTTTATTTTCAACAGAAAAATTGACAAGATAACCAAACTTCGAGAAACCACAGAACGAACAATCAAAAGCAAAAGAAAGCTCTGTAAACTTGTCCATTTAGCGGTTTGCAGATTTCATTTTACAAGTAAAAATTTCACCATTTAGCTTTCAGCTTTTATCCGTAATTTCGGATGCTAAAATTTCACTGGAAACATTTCAATTCACATTCAAATTCAGCATGATGTAAACAGGATAGTAAATTTGCCTATTTTCAATGGGAATTAAATTCCGTAACCTAAAAATTCACACCGGCAGCGAAGCCATTTGGTTGCAGTCTTCATTCCATTAAAAGTAAATTTATGGGAACTTTACCAGTTAAGCAGAATAAACCGCTCTAATTCAATTATCAAGACATGCTGTGAGAATTTGACATTTTTTGCTTCTTAGCTGTTTTATTTGGAAAAAAATTGGATTAGTCGTCGCTTTATAGGCGAGCAAAGTTCAACACCCGAAGTTTTATTGATAATTTGTGAAGTTTTAAAGTAACTTGAAACCGTCAATTGCTAATTGTTTTTTTAGTTTGTTCATGTTTTGTTTACTCAAGTGTTTCTGTATGACAACATTTATATGGTCTGGTTATTTTTTATCAGGGACAGAATTTAGCAAACCGATTGTGTGTACACTTTTGAAATCTAAAATTTAAGTTATTTAACTTATTTTTCGGTTTTTTTTTAAAATAATTTTGACAATTCAAAATGTTGCCTTCTATGGAAAGAACTGAAGTGGAAAATGGCCATTCAAGCAGGGAAACGGAGTATTGTAAGTAAACAAACGTTCAAAAACAATTAAATAATTCATTGAACTAATTTTTTTACACTAAACCAGGGCACGTCGCTTAGAATCGTTGTTTTTCTAATCTTTTCAATGAAAACTATCCTAAAACAGCCCTCAACAATAATTTTTGCACTGTAGGCATTTTTTCAATCAGGTTTCAATATAAATTGGAGGGCTTTGATCTCAAAACAAATGGTAACTCAAAAAGATTTTCGAAAAAATTTGATAATAAGTTTAACAAAATCAATATTGAACGAAAACATTATTAGTGATTCAGATTCTTTCTGCTTCTTTTCGTTCTGAACTGTTTAACCCGCTTATTTTAACGCCATATCATTTAAACCCGTTATTATTTCACCCCACAAATTATCACTTGGCATTACAAGCATGTTTTTTTCATAATTAAGTGGCTACTTTAATCTCAAGCGGGGTTGCGACTGTTTCAAATGAAGTCCCACGGGCAACTAAAGCGTTGTCATGGCTCACACGAAGATGACCAAACGATTATTTTACCAAAGATAACAGTACCTCTCGGAGGTTGGAGGCAGAGTAAATAAGCGCTGAATCAGTATAGAGACCTTCTGCTTTTTAGGGTGGCCAGTACTCTGTTCATGTCCCAATTTACATGGGCCAGTCTTGATTTTTTTGTAAAATTTACTGCATGAAAATAATATGCTCAGCTTAACTCCCGCCAACATAGTTTGATTTATATGCGATTCAAACTTCCGCATGGATACTTGTAATATTAAATTTGCGTAGCAAGTCGTAACCACTAAGCTAAATGGGCTTTGTGGTAATTGCTTACAAACTAGCCGACTTAAAAATAGTGTGTATACTACTTTAGTAATTAGCAGTTATAAGCTACAAAAGAACGACATTACTCTGCTCAGACTCAGTTTTGAGGAATGCGTAATTTTCAGACTGTACAGGATAAATTTAGCCTGGGCTAACTCCATGATCTCAATATAATCATAATGAAGAAGAACTGCACATAAACAGACTTAAAATATTCTAGAGAGGCAATGTTACAGAACTGAATTTTTACCCTTGAATGTGCTGGTTCTGCGCTGAAATGCTCTGAGACCCAATTCCGGGCTAATATATATTGGTTTTTTATTGGTATACTCGCATGTTATTATTATTCTTGAAATTGATGTGAAATGATAGAGGGTAGAAATAAACCGGGTTCAAAGATAGGGGGTCAAAAAATAGGATTCAAAAGCCAGAGAAGAGCTACTGTTAGGTGTTACTTATGTTGTTTTATTTAATTGAGCAGTTTTGCATCTAAATTTTAGAACCTCTTCTTAATGATTTTTATATTTAATTTTAAAAATTGCTAAAAAACTATGCGATTCTTTCGAAATTCAATGTAAATTCCATAGGACTTTACAAACGTGGCTCTTTGATTTCTGGTACCTAATCTATTTTAAAATTCAGTTATTTTTGCAATTTAATTGAGATTTATTTATATAAAAATTAAGCTGAGAAAATCATTTAAGTGAATTCACAAACCAAAATTGAAATGCAACTTGCAAATTGAACAAAACATAAGTCCAGTTTTTATCGCGTTGTATTTTATACGAGCACTTGTTTATATAATGAAGTAAAATGAAATCATTTGTAATAAAATCATATAATTAATTGTTCACGTTTTAGGTGGCTTCTTTCTTTTAAAGCCCGCACTTTGATTTTCACTCCCTAAAAACTGTTACAACATGTTCTCTGCATTTCATAGGCACTCAGAAATAAAATTAGTAGTTAGAACACAAATTGCTTTTACAGAACATTTAAATCACGAACTTTTAAAATTATTTCTTTTACGGTCATTAATTTTTGGTATATAATGTAATCACCTAAATAATAATGCGTAGTTTTTCATTTTTCATTCGAATGATTTGGCAAAATGATTTTTTTGATAACCTCGAACAAGTCCAATGTATCTATATTTCAAAAACAGGATTACTTTTGGGTGGTCCAAACAGAATGGTTTGATAGAACTAGAAGTCTTATTTTCTGTAATTTTATATTAACTCTATGATTTTCTTCACTAACTCTATAATTCCCCCTATTTGATTTTCATGTTTTTTCATCGTATTTTGATGTATATGTAAGTGACTTTTGAAAGTACTCAATTTTGGATTTCAATTTTTTAGCCTTTTTGAAAGCTCTTCAAATTGCAGTGAAGAAGTTAAGCTATTAAAAATCAAAATTTTAAAAGAAAGAAATGAATTTGCAGAGAAAAAAATCGAATCTTTAGTGAGCTTACTAATGGTCGAATAAATACGAAATTATCTGTTTTCAAATTTTCTTGAAATATCAATAATAAATTGTTTTCATCGAGGTTATTTTAAGCTAAAAGAAAACTTGAATTTTTGAAACTGACGAAACTATACTTTTCAAAAGCTATGACTTGTGCTGCTTCAAAAGCAAAATAAGCAATAGTTTCGAACAAAAATTTGTATTTCAAACTTTTTGTAGCTATGATTTCTTACTGGCAAAAATCGCGTGAATGCTTAGACACTTACAATTACAACACAATTATTGTCTGTTGTCAACCATTGCTATGAAGTTGTTGTAAAACCTTCTTGTTTTAATTTTTGTCATTTTTTGTTTGGGGGGGGGGGGGTGTATTTTATCTCAAATGAATGTGTATCCATCGCTATTTGTTCTGGTAAGTTGCTATTACATCTGTTACGCCCTAAATACCAGGACAAATTACAAGGTTGAAAGCTTTTAAGTTGAAATTAGTACGGCTTTGGTTTTAAATTAATAAGATTGATGACGAATATGTTTTGCTAAACTGTTTTTCGAAGCATATTCTTCTATTGCAACTTTATTTTTTGGAAATTTAAAGATATTTTGAGTTTTTAGAGTAATGTCTCCACCATTTTATGTGGAAAATAACATTACCCAAAGATGGGAAACATAGAAAGAAAAAAGTGAAGGAAATGGGTAGGATCATTACGGAAATAGGAAAAATCAATAAGTTATTGCTCCTAGTCAGAAATATATTTCAGTAATTTATCAAAGCTCTATTTTATTTCACGTTTAATAAATATTTGCATGTACTTAGGACTACTTTCTGCTTAAGTTGTCTATAAGTTCCAAACTTTTCCATTTTATAAAGGGACTGCAGTCTAGTATAAAGACGAGAATTTTGTGAAAATATTGCCAAAATAATATGTTTGTTCCGTCTTGTGAAATTTTGACAGACAAGAGCTAATCATAATAATGAAAGTAACAATAATAATTTGTTTCTGCGTTTTCTCAGCAGTAATACCCAATGCTACCAGCAGTAATATCTCAACTGTTTTACAGAGTTATTATCCCCAAAATTTCAGACTAATCGTTAGGTTAGTAAATTGTTGTTTTTTTGCTGACTAAGGCCAGATTTTAGCCCAATTCTAACTCTATACGTGCTTAGCTGTGTCAGCCAAAATGAATAAGTCTGAAAAAAGAGCATGATCTGTGTGATAAAACAAAAATTTATTCTCGCGTGAACATTTTGAGACATCAAGTTTACATTGAGAACTGTTCAAAAATTTGGTAAGTTGGTTCAAAATTTTTTCTTGACACAATTACAAAACTTTATTGATCTTGATTACAAATTTATAGAGCATATTACGCTAAGCTGACTTTCGCTCTTTATACTTTTCTTGGGTTACTTACCACTTTTCAGACTTCGGACTGTTTGAAGCCGGATTTGGCGTTTTGTGATCGAAATGGGTAAACATTTTCACCATCAACTTTCCAAACCAAGATATCGTTGAAACTTTTTTAGCCAAATTTAAGTCTTACAATTGATGATATTTTCAACGATTTTATAAAGTAACAACTTTCAGTTAAAATACTGCTCATTTTCGGTTACTTTTCAGGTTCCATCCCGCCTTCTTTTGGAAGATTAACAAAAAAAATGAACAAAACGTTAACGGAGAACTATATTTGCACAAAATTTAGCAATCTACTGATCTTGAAAAAAATTTCGGGGATAAAAAAATAATTATATTTGATTCTCTTAGGATCTTGTTCAAACTCTTAACATTTGAGTAATCTGCACTCGACTAATTTCTATCAATTGAAGGAAATCCATAACAAGGAGGCTCGGTTTTGAGCGTTTGCAAATAATGTCTCCTATATTTTTGAATTAATTGTTTACCAAATGAGGAAGGGAAACAATACTTTCAAAAATGCACATGCTCTTAAAAATTGATATGAGTAATTTGCCTTAAGAGCAAACCGATGAATGAATTAAATAATGCCGCATTGGAGAGCCAATTAAAAAATAGCATGATACCTGCTACTAATAAAACTACGAGACAGGACAAGCAACACAAAAAACGAAACTTAAATTCCCGCCTGACTCAATTTTTTTCTTTTTTAACTAAAATCATTAATAAAGTAAAAGAATCAATTAAAAACTTAACTAAAAAATCTACTTGTACTTCAACTCAAAGCAAATGTGACCTTTCAATGATAATACCTTGCAGCAAGTAAAGATGAAAAAGAATAAAAAGACTCAAAATCAGCCATCAACTGTCAACTAAAAGTTCTAGATAGGTTCTTATGTAACACCATCGGAGCCATTGGGAACATTCGTTAGCAGCGAGAAAATGAATAAATGAAAGCCACCTTGCACAACCAATGATCCTTGTCATTAGTGAGAACAAGAGACAAGACAAACTAACAAATCATATAACAAAATTAACTGTTGATAACCAGACAAAAGTCTAAATAACACAATTAAAACATCAATTAACTTTCATTTGACATCAACAAGAAAAACTTGCATGTCTCCTGAAAACATGTGGAACTGGTCCTTACTGATACTAGGTAAAAAGTAGACAGAAAAAGAAAAAAGAGAGGAAACTTTGAAAAAACGTTTTTAATTTTGAAAACCATTTCACAGTAAGAAAATTAGCTCTAAGATAAAGAACTGGATAGACTCTTTTTTACACCCATACAGGTAGCAATAGATATTTGAAATATCTACATTGTGTCGTGACACTATAACTGAAAGTGAAAGATACATCTAAAAATCAAGAATTTGGTTAGATTTATAGAAAGACCGCGTCGAAGTCACTGAAACTCTGCGTTCTTCATTAAAGGCAATATATATGATTATCTTTAACTGCGCTTGTTATCAAGGCTAGAGCAAACGGTCATCAAAAGTGTAGTGTGACGCCAAAACTAAAGCAGAACACAAATTATTATTCTAAATTATCATTAATTAAACAGAACTCAACTATTTTTCTAAATTATTATTAATTAAACAAAACACATAAAATTTATGAAAACTTGAAACAAACGAAGCTACAACACTCCTAATAAAATCAAATCCAGTGATAAGGAAGGGCTTTCTTTCTCCAGAAGTATCGTGTTCAAATTAGAGATTACTTTGCAAATTGTTAGAAAATAGATTTAAAATCACCGAAACTGAAAACTTTTATGGTTTTTTAAACCCAATATTTTCAAAAATGTTTAGAAAACTAAATTCTCAACCACATTAAATCGAACGAAATTTTTGTGTCATAGCCAGAAAACGGTCAGCTTCAACATCAAAAGAACCAAAAACATTATTTACTCAGCCCCATGTGGTAAGACTAAGACACATGTTGTCAGAAAGAAAAACAGAAACACACAGAGTTCAAAAAGTCGATTAAATTTTCAAAAGAAACAACATCATAGTTTTTAATACCATTGGCAATCAACAGAAAGAGGGAAACACGATTGTTAATATCCAGAATGTGTGAGAGCACTGCAAAAAATACATCTATCAGCAAAAAAGTATTCAATAACTGTTTGCAAGAAAACGGTCTCGAAGCCGTTAAAATCATATGCTACACTTTTTAATTTTTAAAAATTCTATATAAACATAGGCGTTTTTTTTCAGACCTAGTGTGACCTGTGTAAACAGAAAAGGCAAATAAAACAGCTTCCAATATGGGAAAATGGCCAAAAGTAAATAGTTAACATCTAGAGAGACTTTACCTTCACTCAACAGAAGCAAGAAGCATAGGTTCTTTGAAATAAATATACTCAAAGACATAAGAGCAATTATGTGTCAACTGAAAGTGTCAACTCATATATGTAAGTTCCATTTAGTGTCAATGAATAGGTTCAATTAAATCAGTTAAAGGTCCCAGTTGAACTTTTTTTGATACTTAATCACGAATCTGCAGAAAGGACAACAAACACGGTCAAAACACAAGAATTCTTTCCGAATATAAGAAAACACTTTGTTGAAGGCATAGAAATCATGATATGATAACTCTCTGAAAACATAATATGCAATCATGGAGCCTCATTTTGACAAAAACGAGAGTGTTTGGTAGATGAGTTTTGGGTGGAAACTTTTCTGGTCTATAATAAACAGAAAAACAAACAAAAAACTTGCAAAACTAGTTTTAAAAAAAGACGTAGCCTCAATGGATTCATAATTGTTTTTTTTGATGTTCAAAACTCACGAAGAGAAGAAAATAGACTGGATAACGTGACACGTTCAATTATGATTGCTAGTTATTCCATCATTAACCAAAATAGGTATTTGAGCAAAAAAATGTCATTATATCAAAATCAAAAGACTCATTTTGCATAATGATTGTCTTAAGTTTGCAAAAAACCGGCAAAATTTATTCCAGAACACTTTTGAAAGGAATAGAAGTAGAGCTAGCTTTCTTTCAAGAAGATTCCAACTTTTGTTGTTGGTTCGAGGTCTATGCATCCGGCAAAATCAACAAGAATTCTGCCGAAGAAACATTTGACGCCATTTTTGGTTAAAGAAAAGCTGAATTTTGAACAAAATAACAAGTTTTTAAGCTTAAATTGTCTGATTAAAAGAGTCAGCAACCCTCCTCTTCGTCGTTATGTGAAATCAATAGCGCTTTTGTTAACAAAATTCACAAATTAAAGAAAAATTAACGAAAAATTTACAAAAATTCGAACCTCGATGCCTAGAAAAAGACGAAAATAAGAAATTCTTTTTAAATTCCATTTTCTAGGCTGTACGGACTTTCTAATGACACCAATCACAACTCTCTACGATGATTATATTGATCAGCTAAAATTGACAGAACAAAAAACCCTTATGAGTATATTTCTTCTCCCGCCCCCCACTAAGCTGGTTCTGAACAATAAAAGAGATTAATAACTCTGATGCTACAGCCAAGCACAATGCACTACAGAAATAAGCTTCTAAAATTGAGCCAAAATCAGACACAAAGACTGAATAATTATTTAATCAAAGGTTTCTTTTTTATTTTGCTGTTTATCTCTGCCATTTTTACACGCATATTTTAATATTATGCAAAGCTTTTAATAAGGACATTTTCTGACCAACTCATATCTTGATTTTTGTGTCCCTCTTCATAAGAAACGTGAGGTAGTGCATTTCGTGGACCTATAGCTGAGGCTTGACCGTAAAAAAAGTTCACAGTGCTCGGGAAGTTCATCAATTTTATTTAATAAGAAACGTTTCACACTTCTGACTTTTGAAAACTCTATTGCTGCTTTTCAATGAATCATAGAAAACCTTCGACGTAAAAAAATTATTGAACTTGTTTCTTGGGATTTTGATTTTTAGCTGGTGTATTTATTTAGATATGCTTCTGTATCTACTTTTTGTTGACAATTGGTTCAACTACGCTGTTGACCTCTTTGAGAAAAATCTTTTAAATATATTTTATGTTTTTAAAAGAGACCCCATTTTGAAAGTCTACTCATTAAGTTTTTTAATTCAGTTTGGTTAAATTATTTCACTTAAAAATATAGGCGCCGAGAACCATATAAAATTTGCATCATGGTGGCCATTTTTGTTGACGCTGATTTGAAACATTTAATTTTGAAACTGACATACAATTATATTTCACTTTGAAAACTAGAACTGAAATGCTGTATCAGAAAAATTGAACAGTTGTATAAAATTGTATTGCAATCTACTGCAATCCATTGCAGTCTAAATTTTTAATTGCACTCTGTTTAATTGTCAATGTTTCTAATCACAATTTTTAATCACAATGATAGAGCACAATTGTAAAGAAAGTCACAGTTGTATACGTCTCTGTATATAGAAATTAGCACAATTTAAAAATTTTTCTAGGCTTTTTTTAAACGAACTGAGATTGATTCAGTTTGTTTTTATTTCTTAACAAACAATTTAGGAAGACTCATAAAAATAAATTGAATCGTTTTTTTAAGGAGCCGGTTGAAAATTGCAAGAAAAAAGGCTATTATGTTGAAAAGAATTGCTACGTGATAATGTAGAAGCCGTATTGAAAGCACTGATAGTGCTCAAAGTTAGATTTGTCTAAAATGTTTGCTAAGTGAATATATTTTTCTGTTTGGAAAGCTTTTTTGTTACCAGAACGAATAATCATCAAAAAAATTATGAATTGTTGCCGTTTTTAGATAATGAGTTTAGGCAACTCACTGTTAAATTCATTTTGTTAAGCATTTTTAGGATTCTATATTAATTTTTGCAACTGAAAGCTTTGCTTTAGAAAGTTTTTTGTTTCTGACTCAATAGATCAAAATCTCAGCATATTAATTTAAAAAATTTCTTCAGTACTGTATCAAGGTTTAGCTACCTTAACCTAGTTAGATTAACATGTTGGCGCTGTTAGTAACTAAATAAATCTAAGCGAGAATATTAACCAATCAGAATCGAGTATTTAAATTACGTATAGAATTGCGTCTAATATACACAAAAAGTTCCGGAAAAGTTCGTATAACCTAATTTTAAGTAAATAATACCATGATATTTATCGAATAAGGCGGTTTTAGGCTTAATATTTTTAGGTTCTCTAGACGATTGTTGATCGATTATGAACTGATTCTGACGTCAATGACATCAGACAAAAAACCAGTAAAAGAGCATCAAAAAAACCTTGCCGTCTAAACTCTCACTTGTTGCTATGATCGTACTGATGCTTATACGTTGTTGGATTGTACGTAGAATTGGCCGATAATACGTTTGAATAAATTGAAGCTTTGGTAGACTGTTTTAATAGACTTACAGCTACATTTTGGTGCCGCTTTTGAGTTCGAATTAAGGCGCAGTACAGCGGTGTATTTATTCGAATCAAGCACGCGCTCCTCTACCAGGAGTCCAAGGATGTCTGGATCCCCTTCCGTGCCTCAGGTGGAGAATTCCTGCTGAATAGTCGACAAGCTCAGAACACAGAAAAAGCGCTTGTTCAAGCACAATGGCTCTGTACACACTCAGGACATTCAGAGAGAATTGACGAATGTTGACATGGTCAATGTCAAGAACATAGATGGTGATTCCAAACATCCGTAGTCGGAATACCTCCCATCGCAATTGAGATACATTTTCAATTCTTCAAAACAAACCACCGGAAAGATAATGGTGTCCCATCAACCTAGTGCCTTCATTTGCACAGATTCAATGCAGGTTTGGGCGCAAAAGGAAGGCCTTCACATGTGAAGGATGGCAAAGATAGTCAAACAACAGAAGGAAGTGTGAGAGCCAACATTCATGTCTACAAAAAACTGTAAGAGGCAACCAGATAAAATTTCCATTGAAACCTTTTGATCTAAAGTTTAATATCTTGATTTAGACGGCAAGGAATCAATCCATTACCAAAGAAAAAACTTAAAGTTATAATGGGGAGTTTCACTATATTTTCTATGAGGAAAAAATTGGGTTAAACATAGCGTCCGGTCACCATTTAACCCCCCCCCCCCCCCCCACAGTTGTATTTTTAAGAGACGAAAAAAACATCGATTTTGACAAATTTTTGGTCGAATTGTCGGAAATTTGTAAAATGTGATCAAGTCGGATCGTATATCAAAAATTACCTCTGATATAGAGAAAACAGAGAAAACATTATGCTAAATTATTCAATTTTGAAAATTTTTGGTCAATTTTGATGCAATTCTAAAACTTTAGAAAATCAATACCGATTATTGATAAACCGTTTTTTCAAGATTAAAACCGTCCAGTTTACTGGATTACCGTTCAAACCCAAATGCAAACCCAAATGCATACAAACCCAAATGTAATTAAAATTCTAACCCTCCATATAATTGGCGTTAATACCGCTATATTAAAAAACTATATTGTTCTTTTTGTGAGCTCTATTTTTTGGTCGCAAATGTTGTCCGATATATATATATATATATATATATATATATACATTGCAGAGAGATGCAAATGTTGCATCATTTAAAATTCTTGAAATACTGAGTTGATTGTTGCGGAAACGTTTTAGTTTTCTTAATTCCTCAACGAAAAATTGGCCTGCATAATTTTCAAATAATTAATTTTTTACTCAAAAATCCATTCTCGCAGAAAAAACTTTATTTCATTTAATTCAAATAGTTTACTCTGACGCCTCTTGTGTATTTTTTCTAGATAAATATGTTGGGATTTTATTTAATATAAAAAAAACATAACTTAGGGATCTCGAAGTGGGGGGGGGGGTTCATAAACAACAGGGCAGGATAAACCAGCTTTGTTTCTTTTTTCAATTATATTTCCAATTTCTTCTTTACAGGAATTATGTTCCGCTGAAAAAGTTATGATTTGAGGCTGCACGTTCTCAAAATTTCTTCTTCTTGTTGTCACTTTTAATAGCAAAAGCCCTTGAGGTTCATTTCACGGGAACTATTCGTTAGCCAAATAGTAATTGTGATATCTCATACTGTATTTGGTTATATCTTCATAAAATTTAAAATTCGCTGTTCATAAATTCTCATTTGGAGATATCTCTTTAATTTTTCTTGTGCATTTCATTAAGAACTTTTTAAGAACGGTAACGAGAACTTTTCAAGATTCAGAATAATTGAGCTACATTTAAGAGAATAAAAAAGCTCTTATATAGAAACCAAAAGAAGTTTATTAGAGATAATTTAATGGTAGTTGTGCGTTTCTTAAGAATTGAATAATTTCATTTCAATTCGGTCCAATGGCATACTATCAGGTCATTTAAGGGCAAACTTCAGCTTTTTTGGTCCATTTTCCTCGTAGGAATGGCTAATTGCCTGTCTTGTATCCAAATAAATTTTTCTGTTTGCTAACTACTAAATAAATTTTTTTTTGGAGAAAACTTCAATTTACAGGAATATGAACATTCTGACTTGTGAGTATATGTTTCCTAAGTATTGTTTAATCTGACCATGGAAACAGGTTGTTTTTACTTTTGATCTAGCAATATCATTTTTTAATGATTTTTGGGCGTTCCAGTGGAACATAATAGTAAATCATTTTTGTTGTTCCAGTCAAAGTTAGTAGCTACACTATCCTCAAAACGCTATCTTCAAAATGATCCAAACAATTGAACACTCCCGTCAAATGATATCATTTCAACATAATGGATGGCTGCAAAATGGCTGAAAATTTACACTTCAAGGGCTTCACGAAAACAATTAGTTTTCTTTCCCAATTTTTCTTTATTTTTTTAAAACTTTTGAGTTTTAAGGGACCTCTTTAGGTGTAGTTTTCCAAGAAGTAAGCGGGAAAATTTTGGAACAGCTGCATTCCCGCCAGAAAATTTTTAAAAGAATAACTTTTAAACGTCATAGGATGAAAATTGGGGGAAAGAAGTGAAAACTCCATATAATAATACTTTTTGCGCTAAACATCGCTGAAAAAACCCCCACGAAGAACAGATGCAAGTTTTTTTTACATTGAAAAATGATTATGCGTTATCAATGTTTCCGCAAATAATCTATTTATAATTATTGGCAATTGTATTTGCTCTTAAAATGTTTTAGATCAACCAACTCATGCTTTTTGATTTAGATAAAATCACTTATTGAAACTTGGAATATCGTTACCATTTTTACAACCTAATTTTATTGAGTGAATATCTCAGAAAAATTGTTCGACAATTTTCTTAAAAAATAGCAAACCTAGACATTTTTATTAAATTTGTTTCATGTTCATTGATTTTGTTTGCTTTTTCCCTTGTTTTTTATTCTTTCGTGTTTGAAATTGTTAGGTAGCCATTATCCCTCAAAACAAGTTGTCTATTCAAAGGTTATTTTGTGAAAATATTTTGATACCACTGTATTGGTTTTATTTTCGTCTATTTCTTGTGTTTATGATATTATTGAAAATTTTTTGATATACTGGCAGTTGAAATAAAAAGATAAAAGGAGTTAAATATTGGTAAAACGATTAGCAAACTAAATCAATACTTATTTGAAATCTAAAATTTGGTTGTGGAATGAAGTGCCAGAATCAAAATACAGAAGAAGCACAAAAAAACCGGGTGAGCAGTACTTTCAAAATGTATTGCCACATCTGTGCGCAAAATTTGCAGAAGAGTTCTGCAACTATGCTGCCTTATAGTCCGTTTTTTCAGTTTGAATTCAACAAAAATTTTCGTTTTCAATATTCATCTAAGTGTTGCTGATGATCTTTATAAACTCACTTACAGTAGGTTTTAAAAGTAGCTTTTAAAGTTTAAAAAACAGATTAAATTTTAGATTTTTGAACATGCAGTATGGGTTAACGCTGCACAATTTCATGGGGAGATAGATCTGAGATTTAACTAGGAGTGTTGAGAAACCATTTGACTGCGAAATATACTTCAATTTTATACTCTTTTCAATATGTTTTTTAATATGTTTTTGTATTATCGGTCGAATTGACATTTGTTGTTACTAGATTCTAGCCATAGAAATAATTGTTCCGACCCTCTTGAGGGGGGAGGAACTATATACTCAAATGGGTTTTTTTTTTTTTTGTTCAGTGAATTTTCGCCGATCGATACATTCATCGTAGAGAGTTGAGAGTGGTATCATTAGAAAGCTCGTCCAGCGTAGAATATGGAATTAAAAAGATTTTTTTAATTTTCGTTTTCTACAGGGAGTTATCGAGGTTTAAAGTTTTGTGAAAATAGTGTGAATTCCGTTGATTTTTATTCACATTTTACGGAATTTTCGCTAATTTTTGACCAAAATTTCGCCAATTTTGCTAAAATTTGTCAACATTTTTTAAAAACTTGTTGTTGATTTTATTTTTAAATATAAAAAATCTTCTCGGCTTTTCTTATTTTGAATTTCTTCTGAGAACTTCAGAGAAGTAGAGTGAATTCCCGTTGTTTTTATTCACATTTTCCGGAATTTTTGCCTAAATTTTCGTCAATTTTGCTAAAATTTGTTATAATTTTTAAGAATAGTGTCGTTGATTTTATTTTTGAAGACGAACAAGCATTGTTCATTGTTTTGATTTAATTTTTTTGGTCAAAAAATGTGGATAAATATTTCAAAATTTAGCCTTTTTCAACAAAAACAGCACGAAATAAGCTACTTTAGTCCGTTTTGATTAAGTTTGCCGACAGTACACCTCCAAACAACACTCATACAATCTTTGTAGACTCAGAGGGGGGCTATTTCTACTTCAGAGTACGCTGAGAGTGCTCTGTAGTTAAAACTTTGCCTTTTTTTGCTAACTTTACTCGTTGATTATCAAAAATGCAGAACTTATTTTGAGTTTTCAACTAACAAATTATCTATATCTGCAACATTCGAAAATCAAATGTTCCTAACGGACAAAAAGCAATAGCAGGGCTTGTTTTGGGCCATTCTTGGACTGCTACCACCCAAAGAAATCGGGTTGTAATCAGTCGGTCTTTTTTTTTAAAAAAAAAGGACCCTTTCTTTAAAAATAAAAAACAGAACATATCGAATCAATGCTCAGGAGTGATAGGTCCAACCAGTTTGCTTACTAAAAAGCTCCAAGCTAATCCATTTAAATTTTAACTTGAAAGTTTATGGTCGTTTCTTTTAAAAATAATTGACTTTTCAATAAATAATGGCTTAATTAAGTTTTCCTCTATTTTTTTCTTAATTTGTTCAACTTCCAGCTTAGTGTCTGCAAAAAAAGAATGCTTCTTCTTTCTACTGATTTAACATTTCTTCTCGGTTGCAGTTTTAAGCCTGAAGTTATTGTTTTCTGGCTTTGATACTACAAGATTTCAGATTTTTGTTTGTTTCGATATTTGCCAGTTTTTCACGTTTCCGAATTTTGTCACATTATCACATTATTGACAGTTCTCTTGTCACATTATTAGCGTTAAAAATAAAGCACAATTGAACATATTGAAATCCTGAATGATATACATAATCGTTTTAACGGCCTCGACGCCTCTTTCTTGAAGAAATCAATTGAATTTTTTAATTTTGTTTTTAACTGTCATTTATACTTTGTCGTTTCGGTCGTATGAAATTTCCTGCATAGTGATAACTTTCATTGGCTTTTCGTGGAAGAATAGAAGAACCGATATTCTGATATTAGTAAATAGCTGATGGCTTTCATGACTTTGAAAACAATCGTTTTCCAAAATTAAAAAAAAAAACTTTTTAACTTCGCAATTTTGTTCTTTTTATGTTTCTTTTTGTTAGCTAATCTCGTTATTTCATTACAGGTCAAATATGACATTATGGGTGTCAAGGGAATAAAAGGGATTGGTGTCCCAAAATCTTTTTTTTTTAATGAATTTATTATGACCTTAGTGGCTTCGACACCGGTTTTTCACAAAAATGTAAATTAGTTTGATTTTTTGTCTTATTTGACGTTCTTTTTGTAGATGCGAGAAATATTCTGGGTAACTGCAGGTCTCGAGGGCTTCCTTTTTTTGAATAAACGACCCTATTCAAATAGTTCTGTTTGTAATTAATGCCTTTTATGACATTGAATGTAATTTTTCTTCGAAAAAAAAATTGAAATTATTTCATACTTTAGCACTTCGCTTTTTTGTCTACTTGTTACCTAGTCTTACTAATGAATGGACACGTACTACTTTATAGCTGTTTGATGAAGGCGCAATCGAATATATTTTGAGGGACAAAATATGGCTCGAGGGTTTTGGCAGCGTTTTCTGGCAAGTTTCAATTGAAATTTTGTTTGTTTTTTTTTGTTGTTCATTTTAGCCGCTTTAAAAAATGAAGAAGGACAGGTCCTAATGCCCTTCTCTAGAAACAGTGGTAATTGTAAATTTGTGGTAATGTTAATTGATTCCTAATGGTATTTATTACTTTGAAGTTAACTGTTTCAAAAAAATAAGTTATATTTTTCACTTTAATGTTTTTGTTCTTTTTTGTATAATTGTTACCAAACCTTTTTATGGACTGGTCGCATATGGTTTCTGGTGATTTATTAGTTATTTTTGTTTAGTTTTAGGTTTATCTGACGGTATGTTGACTTTGTTATTAAATTTAGTTTTTAAGAGGGAAAAAAATTTTTTGATGTAAATAATGTTTGTTGCTGTTGTTGTTGTTTGTTTTTGACGTTCATCTTGACTCGCTTTCTTAATATTGACATATTACATCAAGCTAATGCATCAATTTTTAACTCCACTGAGTTATTTGCTTTGGAGGCTATCTTATCGTTCATACAGAATTTTTTGAAAAAGACTTTTCGCAAAAAATAATTTTTGGGTTTTTCTATCTGTTCCTCATTTGCTAGACAATTATGCCAAAATTGTGGATGGGCGGGGTCGGAACTTTATGTGCCATCGCACATTACCGAGCCGCCTTGTTTTTATAACATTTCGAAAATTTATATTAGATTTCAGAAACTTGACGCAAAACTATTGCAAAAAAATATTTTGTGCAACCTTAGTATTATTGAAGACCCTAACCCAATTTCATTAGATGCATAAGAAAAGCAAAATTTTTTGAAATTAGTAACCGCTCTTAATCAATGTGCTTTTTACCTACAGTCGCCTAGTTTAAGCGTTTTTAGTTCTTTTTTATTAGGAGTTTTGAACGTTTTTGAACCTTTAAAGAGATGAACCATTTAAGAGATGATAATTCTCGTTCGACATTTCAAGAAACCCCGGTCAAGAATTTACACAAAAATAACGGGGAAATGAATATAAAGAGTGTAAAAACAAAAAATTACACCCCTATCTCTCTGTTTAATTAAGGGTTGAACAGTGTAATTATTAGAGTGTCGTTTTGAAAATAAATTTGGAAGGAGGTAGTAAAGCCTCCGATTTTCCTTCATTCTACCATTTTATGTTTCATTTTGTTTATAATGTTAATTTTATAGGAGTGTATTTTTTATCAGTCTGCCCTAAATTACACTTTTTGCAAAGAATGTAAATAGAGTGGAGAAAAGAGAGTAAATACAGTGTGTGTTTTTTTAAATTACAGTCCTACACCACTCTTTTCCCTTAAATAGGAGTGGAATACGCATTACACCCTAATCCCCGTTAATTAGGGGTGGATTAAGGGTGAAACCTCGGCCCGGGAAATGTCATGTTTCGAAAACGCTCAATTTACTAATTTACATTTTTTGTATGATATTGTCAGTTATACCTCACTTGCTAACATTATACAGAGAAAATGATGAGCAGTAACGCTTAATAAATTAATTAAATTTCAAATTCTGTAGTATTACGAGAGCCGTTACAAATGAGCGGATAATTAATCCCGCATTAGAGCGAACGTATTTAGGCGCTAATTAACCATTCTTTCGCCGCGCGCTAAACAAACTAACGCTTATTAAGACTACCAGTACACAAGTATTTAAACAACTCAGTTCGACTTATTTAAATAACACAACTTTAGGCCTGGATCTCCTCGCTTATATCCAGGATAGAAAATGTACATTGTTGAACGTAGGCGGCCTGTAAAACCACAGTTTCTTTTGATTTAAATTACTTCTGCTTTTGACAGTTGCAATGCAGATCTTTCCCCCCAAGTTCAATAAAGATGAAGCAGATTGCTTCAGGGGAAAAGACAATAGAGTCTCATAAAAAGCCCCCAAGAAAACCATAATTGTTGCGGTTTTAGAAGAGGGGAAAAGCAGAAAACAGGCGCCTACGAAATCAATAATTGATGCTCTCAGCTTTTTAGATTTTTATTATTTTTTGGAGTTTCAATAATTTTTCCGTGAGATAAAAAAGAGTTAATTCTCTTGCCTTCTCGGCCAATAGGAAAATTAAGAAGCACCTCACTATGAACGTGAGTTTGTGATTCGCTCCCTATCGGCCCAAACGGAGCTGAGAGGAATTAATTGTTTCTCTCAGCGAAGTGGGACGGAATAAAATTAGAGAGACAAATAACAGAGCCAGCGACGAGCAGCAGACAACTGCTTTCATTTTTCTCAAAATTTAACTTCACTTTAACAATAAGATAGTCGAACAAAATTGTTTAATAACTTAGACAAATAATTCCAGATTTGATTTTATAACTTTCTTTTTCGACTAATAACATAACTGAAGAAACACCCAAGTGAACGATCGCCCAACAGCTCACCTCCAATTCACCACTACACAACTGGTAATTAGTAAGCTGTAATTTTATATTTACTCTTTTATAAATTTAATACTTTCAGCCCCCCAACTATTTTAAATTGAGACTTATAGCACAGACAGATCTTAGGCATATATCTTTGCCTTCGATTTGTTATATCTTTTGTCAAGTTTGACTGGCATACATAAAGAGATCCCGTATTGTGTGATCTGTAATAGCCCAGCCAAATTTGATAACTGGTGCGCCCAGAGGAAAGAATCACGCCTGAATTTTTGTTTTTCTATCCGATCGGATTAAAATAGTAAAATAACCACTAGCACAGAAGTGAAAGCACACTAGTAGCCAAACAAATAGAGTAATTTATATCAAATTTACGGCCGAAATACAGTAAATTTACATTAAAATAGTAACAGGCAACTGATTCTTTGCTCTTGTAAAATTGTTCTGACCCGGGTGGGGGTAATCTATGTCCAATTTTTAGTTTATTTATATAACAATTGAAGTACTTTTACATTTTATAGTCAAAATTTAACCAAAAATCATCCCCCCAAAACCTATTTAGCCTAATTTTCACCCAATTTTCATCAAATTTATGGTTAAATTTTAGTATTTACACCTTAAATAACCGAAATTCAACCAGATTCTATCCCCCCAAAACATATTTAATTTGATTTTAACCCAATTTTCACCAAATTTATGGTTGAATTTTAGTATTTTCACTCTAAATAATTGAAAGTTATACAAAATTCATCCCCCCATAACCTGTTTAGTCTATTTCTAACCCGATTTTGACCAAATTTATGCTTAAATTTTAGTATTTTCACACTAAATAATCGAAATTTATACAGAATTCATCCCCCCAAAACTTGTTTAGACTATTTCTGACCCGATTTGGACCAAATTTATGATTAAATTGTAGCATATACACTCCAAATAACCAAAAATTATCCAAATTTCACCGCCCCAACACCTAATTAAACTAAATTTTAGCCGATTTTCACCAAATTCACAGCAGAATTTTAGCATTTTCACACTAAATAGCCGATTTTTAACCAGAAATCATCCCCCCAAATCATATTTAGAGTAACATATGTCTAATTTTTACTGAATTTTTGACCAAAATATAGCATTTTCAAACAATTTAACGTAAATTTAACCAGAATTCTTCCCCCCAATACGTGTTTAGTGTAATTTATATCTAATTTTCTACACATTTAAGCACACGTTGTTGCATTTTCACATTAGCTAACCCAATTTTGGTTAAATTTAAGCCTTCCTTAGTTGAATATTCACTCTGTTTTATCAATTCCTTGACCCGGGTGGGGTAATATTAATCAAATTTTGACCAAATAAACATTATTTTGACTTAAATCCTCAAAAACTAACCAGATTTTAACAAAATTAACGTCACTTTTATCATAATTTAACGAATACTAATCACATTTAAGCCTTAAAAACATCATTCTTATCCAATTTTAACCAGTAATACTCAAGAAAATAGCCATAATAACGTCATTTTTACAAAAAATTAGGAAATATTAACCAAGTTTTGACCACATAAATCTCAATAAGGCCCTAATTTAACAAAGAATAACGGGTTTTAAACTAAATTTTATCCCCCCAACATAGATTTTTAGCCTGATAATAACATAAATTGATGAGAATTCCCCCATTTTAACTGGTTTCACAAGTACAATTTCACCAATAGAGGTTTTAAACAGTGCATGGACCAAACTGGAATAGTTATTGTAGAACATCTTAATCTAACAGCAATAGAAAACACTAGAATGGGTAAAATAACACGGTTTATTACTGACGGATTTAATTTCTTAGCTATTTTCTACGTGTTTGAACATAATTCTCCCGCTGATTTTTGTATAACTTATGCATCTGAGAACCCAAATTTTCAGAATTTACTAACTTTGTTAAAAACTAAAAACAGTGTGATCGAGATTCCCGCAGAAGAAAATTTAGCCAATAATTAATTAAAAGAGCGTAAACTAGCCTTTTTAACCCAATTTGTACACAAATTTATCATAGAAAAGTTGTTGTCTCATGTTAAAATACGGTCATTAACAGACTCAAGCACTTTAGAAACAATATTTAAACACAATAATAGCTACAAAAATACAACTACTGATGTACTAGACATCCCGTACTAAACGTTTTTATACTGTCTTCTGTGTAATTTCATACAAAAATACATTAATAAAACAACAAAAACAATTGTTCTATGTTATTTATATGTCATATATTAAAGTAAACGTTCAAGATCTAAATATAAGTATTAAAGTACATAACAAAATAGGCAAAGTTTCATATTATTTAACTGACAAGAACAGAAACTTTTTATGCATTTACCATCACTCTTCTAGCGAAACAGAAACTGAAATCTACATAACTTACAAGTGGACCAACCCAAACTTTAAGGAACTTTTGTGTGCTCTAAGAAATCAGAACAGTGTGATAGAATTAGCATAAACGTTATCATCTTGTGTGTGGATGAGCCACCAAAATAAAATTCCCCCGTTTGGTTTACAAATCTTAAAAATCATTAAACCAAAATACATCAACGTTTCTCCTGACGATCCGAGTTTACCAGATAGAGTTAAATTACTTATAAAAACAGAATTTGTCACACAAATTAGATTTTCAAAAATAAACAGATTTCACCAATACTCTGTTGAATTTAAACACTCTGAAAGCACTTATCCTTGGTTATTAAATTTTACCGTTGAGCAAACCAATATTTACTCTTGGGTTGAAGTTTTTAGTACTGATAACGGCAAAAACTTTGAATTTAAAATACAATCATTAAACGGTCCTAAACAAATAAAATTCATAACACAAAACAAACAGTTCAACTTTCTACTTTAGTATTAGCGTTTTATTACATAATTGTTATAAAAATATTTTCTACACTAATTACCCAAACTAATAATACATTCGTATAAAATATTCTTTTCGTACACTAAAATAAAACATGGCAGCGAACGTTGTTGCGTACCCCGACATAGCGTTAGAGAAATTTACAGGTTTAGATCCATCTGAAGATGCCCAGGAATTCTTTAGTTTAATACAAAGAAAAATCCAATTCTCACTAGGAACAAGAGATCCTGCGGATGCTGATTTGCAAACAGCATACGACGCTAGACAAAAAGCGTTGTTTGGTTCGGTTTTGCGTGGGCCCGCAGCCCAATGGTTTGAAACCTTAGCACCAGGTTTAGCATGGAACGAAGTTAGAAATCAGTTCATTACCCGTTTTACTGATGCAAAAGACAAGTATAGGAAAGGAATTGAAGTCGAGAGTATTAAAAGGCAACCAGATGAGTTGATAAAAAGCTATACACACCGAGTAACAAAAGCAGTTGAAAAAGGATGGCCAGATCCAGATTTTAACAACGACCAGCGTAACGCTAAGTGTATGGAGTACTTTGTAAGAGGATTAACGCCACCTACACTCAAGCAAAAGGCACATCAGCGGTTAATAGAAAACCCAGCTACAACTTGGCAACAATTACAGGATCATGTAGCAACTAAAGACTTAAGTTTTTCTGTTAGCAGTGAATTCACGGGTACTGCCTCAAGTAGTATCGACAATAAAATAGAAATAGATGGGTTAAAAAACCAACTCACAGAAATTGCAAATTTAATGAAAGATCATAAAATAAACGCCACATACAACAACGACAATCCCAGATTCAAACAAAACCAGACTAGATTCTGCAAATTTTGCAAACGTTCAGGTCACACAATAGCTTTCTGCTTTAAGTATAAGGACTTTAAAAACGAAAACCGAAGCCCACCTCAACAACGAGAAAAGTTCACAGATAATTATAAACGTAGTAGGAGCCATTCGCCAGGTCAACAAAATTACAAATCAAACAATTATGACAATCGAAATTCTACGGACAGACAGAGAAATAGTTATAACCAAAATCAATCCAACTATCAAAACAACTCTAGATCAGACTACCGACATCGATCACAGTACCCATCAAACTCTTCAAATAATTATCGATCATCTTCCTACGATAACCAATCACAGGAACGACAAAATAACCATCGAAACAACTCTTACAGAGATAACAATAGGCAAAATAGTAGGGATAGACAAAGCAACGGTCCTCCAAGATCAGATAATCGATATCGTGATAGGAGTAGAGACCATGACCGGGATAGGACACCTACTAGACAAAACAATAATACTCATTCAAGAGATAACAGTGAAGGGCGAAGCCCTCGAGTTCACTTTACCAGTGAAACTTCCAGAGACTATTACAATAATGAGAATCACAACGACGAGTATTTAAACTAGACAGGTCTCCGTTCATAAACACTACTGATAACAAAACAAGTTACTCACATATTTATATTAATTTATACCAATCCGTCGGAGACAAAAATAAAAATAACGGCTTAGAAACACAGTTTTTATTGGACACAGGAGCATCAAGCTCTATAATTAATTACCACACTTATCTTGAACTATGTAAATTACAACACATTGAGATGAAAGCTTCAAAAAATCATACTTTAGCGGTTAATGGTGAGAAACTAAAACTTCTAGGTCAAATTACTTTCAAAACATCTTTCGACATTGAAGGAAAGTATCAAGTGGAAGTTACCACATGGGTTTCAGCAAAAGATGGTTGCAAGCCGAATTTGTTGGGAATGGATTTCCTTGAATCTACAGTAAAATCTATTGACCTAACCACTCCAAAAATTGATTTAAAAACCTACCCTGAAGTAGCCGTCACACTATCTAGATACCAAACGAAAAGCTATCCATACATTAGCTCTTACAAAATTGTAACTCTTGACCAGCAACTACCATTAGCACCAAAATCAACTCGAGTAATATCAATTAGACCTCCGAATGAATTCTTCAGAAAGGGAACCTCCTTCGTAATTGGAAGTGAACTGCAAGCTCAAGGAATTTATACTTACAATGTTCAGTGTTTTAGAAAAGAAAAGGAATTACCAATAATGCTAAACAATCCTCTAAACAACAAGGTTGTCATCCAAAAGGGTCCTATTGGGCACACTTTAGAAGACATTGAAATTAGACAAGACCCAGAATTTTCTGTAGTTGACAACGTTGCATTCATAAACCACCTAATGAATAGTGACACTAATTGGGATCAAATATTCCATGTTAGTGAAAAACAAGGTCCAAAAATTTCAAAAATTCAAAATTTCTGTGCAAGCAAAACTCCTGAAAAACAAAAGAAAACAGAAAAGCGAAAAAGGCAACAAGATTTTACTAACAACTACGAATTAGAAACAGACTTTAGCGACGACCTCAAGGATCTTAAGCCAAAATTAGAAACAACTGATGAGAACATCAGACCCGTTGAAATTCCCAAAGAAAAACTTAACAGATTTGACAAAACCGATCAAGCGTTTCTCAAAAAATTTGATTTCAGTCAAGCTGATATCAATGACGAAAACTTAGACAAGTTACTGAGGACTCTAACTAAAAATAAAGACGTTTACTCTCAACACAAATACGATGTTGGAAAGATAAAACAAAAGTTTCATGTTAAACTTTTACCTAATTCAACTTTGACAAAACAAAGACCATCCAAAGTACCATTACATTATCAGGAAAAACTAGAAAACCTTTTGGAACAACTGTGTAAAACAGGTATAATCCGGGAAATGGGTAATGATAAAGAAATGGGATCAGAATTTATTAATCCAATCATAATCCTACCCAAGGGGAACACAGTAAAACTGGTTATAGATGCCCGATATCTGAATTCAATAACAGACCTTAGTCGATATTCATGGCCACTCGAACCAATCGGAAGTCTATTAACTAGACTAAAAGGTAATTTCTTCACAACCAGTGATCTTTGTTCAGCCTATAACCAAGTCCCTCTAACTGAGGAAACCAAACAGCTGGTAAGTTTTGTAATTGGTCCAAAGCAATACACATTTGAACGCGGATTTTACGGCCTATGCGGTCTACCTAATTTCTTCAGTCGTATAATGACTATCCATTTTGCACCATTAATTAGAAGAAAACAAGCTATAACCTACATTGATGACACCATCATGCAAGCGCAAGATGAAACCGAAATGTTTGAAATAATTGACAAGTACCATGAACTTTTAAGGAAATCAGGATTGAAAGCTCAACCTGAAAAGACTAAATTTTTCCTTAGGAAAGTACAGTTCTTGGGACATGTAGTAGGTAAAGATGGGATACAACCAGTCAAGAAGCGAGTAGCAGATTTAAAAGCACTTAAGTCGCCTGAAAACAAACGTGATGTCATGAGAGTTCTAGGTTGCTTAGGATTCTACAGCATGTACATCAAAAATTTGCAAGTTGACTGCAAACCATTCTATGACTTAACCCGCACAGAAACTAAATTTGTCTGGACAACAGAACACGAAAAACTGTTTAACGACATTAAAAACAGAATTAGCGAAGATACTATCTTAGCAATACCGGATACTAAATACCCTTTCCACGTGCATGTAGACGCTTCTTCTATAGGAGTAGGCTCAATTCTTGTTCAAGAATTTCCAGAAGGGAAACGAATAGTGTCTTTTAATTCTAGAATTTACACTAAAGAGGAACAAAAAATGAGTACCACAGCACGCGAACTTTGCGGTGTAATATCTGCACTACAAACTTATGAGCATTACCTAATTGGTTCTCCCCATCCCGTATATGTGTACACAGACCATAAGCCTTTAATGTATCTATGGGGTAGAAGAGGAAAACTCTCTCACAGGTTTTTTAGATACCAGTTAGTTATATCTCAATTTCAGAACTTGAAAATCATTTGGACAGAAGGAAAAAACTTAGCCTTCCCCGACATCCTAAGTCGCAATGTAAAACTTAAAGATTTGGACAAGTATCAACTTAAACACAAAAAGATACCAAAAGACATTAGTTTTTACGACGAGCATGGTAACGAGGAAAAATACTTCATTTTGCGTGATAACGAAAAGGGACCAGCAGATGATTTTTTTCCAATCCTAAAACAAAGCATAACGGGTATCGACAAATTCATTTTCAAAAATGACAAAATGGTAAAGCAAAAGTACGACAATAATCAAAACAGACTTTGCTCAATAAACAATATTTCGGAAGATTTCTCGTATGGTTCATCAATTAACCACTATAGGCGTCACCGCAAACATGAAATAACCCCTGTATCAGAACAGGAAGAAGACGAAACGTCTGATCATTATACAGAAATTGATTCCTACCCTGATGAAGGGATAACCGAACAAAATTTTGATCCAATTTCGGAATTTGAATTGTTCAATGAGAACCAGTCACCGGAATTAGATTTTGACAAGCTCTACATTGATCAAACTAACACCACAGACTCGGAGTACAGATTCCCTCTAGAATACGATAAAGTTTTTCTCGTGAAAAATAGCACTTGTATAGACAAAACCGAATTAGCAAAAAAATTTCCCGAAAATACAAAAATACAAGATGCAAGAGAACTCATCGATAAACTGACAATCTTCTCTAAAGAAGTTGATTTAAATACATCGGTAATTTGTCAAGAACAATTAAAAGACCCAGTGATACAACAAATTCGCCAATTAAGGACGAACAATAACAAAGATGAAAAGAAAATTGAATTCCGACAATCTAAAGCCATAATGTCGTACATTAATAACTTTGAAAAACTGAGTTTTGTAGGCAACATCTTATGTATTCAACAACAAACAGACGAGCCAGATATTGAATACTTAAAAATTTGTGTACCGCTGTCATTGTTCTTTAAAGTTTTTCAGCTAGCTCATTGTGAACTGTCAGGTCATGTAGGTTTAGATAAAACACTTGCTAATGTAAAACGATTTTTTTATTGGCCCGGAATGTATAAATGGATTGAAAACCTAATTGCTGATTGCCTTGAATGCCAGAAAAATAAGCAAAAACGGAGAGACCTCCACGAAGCACCTCTCGAAAACTGGACTGATACAGTCCCATTCCCCTTTCATACGGTCCACATTGATCACAAAGTCCTCCATCAAACGGTAAACACCATTGTTTAGTTATTGTCGATTCATTTTCGCATTTCATTCAAGTATACCCTGTACGTTCCACAGACGCAGTAGACACCATAAAAGATTTAGAAAATTTCATCTTGTCTTTTGGAATACCACAAAAACTTGTTTATGATAAGGGTTCGGCATTCATGAACCAAGATTTTGCGAGTTACATTCATGAATTAGGTATAACACCCGCACCTCGAACTGCTTATGCGCCTTGGACTAATGGTAAAGTCGAGATCCAAAACAAACATCTAGGAGCACATTTCCGAATTTTTCTAGAACAAGCTCGAGGTAAATGGGACGAACTGGCACCAAAATTTGCTTTTTCTCATAACACGGTTCCAAATGCTAGTACTGGAATCTCACCTTATGAAATTGTGTTCGGACAAAAACCACAGATACCTCTGTCACTTAAGTTAGGACTACTACGAAATTCACAACTCACATGCTCTTCCGAGTTTTGCAAAGACCTGCCTCTTCACAGGCATACCTTGCAAACTTCAAAAAACACCGAAATTGACAAACTTCTAAAACCGACTATTAACAATTCGTTGCTTATGCGAGAAAACCAATTCAAACAAATATACAATAACGCTTATAAAAAGAGCTTAGAAAACAATAACCGCGCACATAAACATAGAAACAAACACAAATTAGGCAAGCCACTTGAGGTTGGACAAAAAGTTCTAATGGAAAACCATCAAATTGAGTTAGGAAAGTCAAAAAAACTACATGAACTAAGATCAGGTCCTTATACTGTAGAAAAAAAACTAACCAATGTCAACTATGAATTAACTTTAGATAGCAACCCGGCCACCAGGAAGGTCGCTCATAGAAATCACCTAGTCGAGTACTACCCAGCTACTGAAACTATACCAGAGTTAACCCTAGAGTATGGTATAGATAAAAATAATTGTGACACATTTTATAATAATCTAATGACAAGTCAGATGAATAAACTCAATAGTCCTTTGACTAAATTCTCCTTCCAAAGCCCTACTAACACCGAATATTTCCCCGTGGATAATTTCATACGAAGAGACTCCCCTGTACAGAACTTCGACCCTGACCGAACACCTACCAATTTCGATTCTGGATTCAACGAAGCAAGTTCAGGTGGTCGTAATAACCCACCTCCAGTCCAAACACACTTACCTAGCGGTAGTCGAACAAGAAGTTCAACTCCTTGCCCACAGCACAATTCTAGAATACCTCTAGACCCTAATTTAAGTCCTCTCCGCCCTAATACATCGGAACAAGGACCTTCTAATTTACAAACTTTAGAAAATAATAATAATAATAATAGGCGAACTTCTAGTCGCTCGGCCAAGCCGCCATCACGCTATCAAGCCGGATTTACTTAACTTTGTTTTAGGTAGCAATAAATCCAGTCAACATTTACTGGCAGTGCCTATTACTACAACTCATAGCCTTAATTCCCGACTTGAAGCGCTAAAAAAAGAACAGGATGAAAAGATATCCTTGTTTTGAAAAACTCTATTTTTCTTATTTACTTATAAGTCTTTTCTACTTCTGTACTCTTTCTATAGTTATTAACGCTACTGAGGATATTAATGATGTATCTAACAAACTTAGGGTCATTCATTATGACTGTTCTAAAATGAAAGAAAATAAAATGTATGCTTTAACACATGTTTCTCCTTGCAAAATTACACCCGAAAACATTCAGATGGTTGATACACATGTAACACTTTATCAGCGGTCTTATTGGACCTTTGTTAAAGCTCTTATGTGCAAAGTCACTGCAATGCTCATTCGTTATAATTGTGGTATGTTTTCCCATTCATCAATTGTACACAACGCTCCAATAATAACATACGATATTATTGTTTCACCCGAACAATGCTTAAATGCTAATAAAACTGGAAAAATTACTGTTACCGAATTTGACGATGATGACATGGAAATTGACATAAAACATGGAATAAAAACTGTCTCCTATAAAAACCAGGGAGTTGATCTTGAAGTTGAATCATCAACATCTTGTGATAATCGTGGTCAAATTAAACACTTCTCTTTTGAAACCCTGATGCAAGAAACTGTACTCGATATTGATCTTAATGACAGAACTGTCTATAACAGTCAAGGACTAAAACTTCCTTGCGCCCTCTCAGAAGGAGGTTGTCATTCGACATCACTCGACCCCTTTGCATACAATTGGGAGGCACCGGAAAATTGTATAGTTACTAAAAGATTTTCACAAAACGCAAAAATGCTAAAACATGAAAACGAACTTGGTAACGTACAGTATTTCATAGTGAGTGATGAAAAACCGGAGACGCCCTATGAAGGACCAGGAACGTATTCTCCTGCTGAAATGGACATAAAAATTAGAGTAATTGATGAAAAAGAAAAGGTGTGTGGAAAACCAGAATTTATTTACAGAACAAATTTAGATTCTTTATATGTTTCTTATAAAGGCGGATTTAATATGAAGACTGGCAAACCTTATAAAACAAAAACTCAACAATTTTTTCATAAACTTCGTGTTGAACCTGACAATAGCCTAAGTGTAAATGGGTTTAATAGGAAGCCTTCAGATGAACAGATCCGAACATCCGACAATGGTTTTGTTGCATGGGAACACTTAGACAAAGACAAGTTAGACTATGATCTTAACCTTGCGGTAAAAATGGATTTTGTCATATATCATAATTACATGCAAATAAAACAAGCATGGAAAGGTTTGGTCATAGAGCAATGCGAACTTGACCGAACTCAAAAACAAATGATACTAATGCAGGCTATCCAAAACAATCGTTTAGCTGGATATATGTTAACCGGCAACCGCTCGATGTTCTTAGACACAGATGGTAGCATAGGTTGGCTGTACCACTGTCCAAAACGAAACTCACCACTTCAGGTTCTTGAACAGTGTTATGATAGGATTCCTATTCATTATGATGGTAGGACAATGTTCGTCGACCCAATTACTCGACAAACCTACCCTTTTGCAAACGAAGTAGATTGTGTTGGAGGCTACAGAAATGCCTACCAATTAGATATTGATAATGAAAATTCATGGTACCATTTGATGCCAGCACCTGTTCCTTTACAACCGCCAAAAATATTCTCTTCAAGAGTTATTAGTTCTATTCCAAAATTTACCGGTTACGAATCGCAACGTGCCGGAATTTACACACCAAATCAACTTAAATCGTTTTGGGACAATATCTTGCATTCGGAAGCTTCAAAATCTGTCTTGACAAAAATTTCAAGAGAAGTTCTAGAAGGAAGAAGCATAGACTATTCTCAAAAAGATATCTATGCGTCAGCAATGGGAATTAACAGACAAATTTATCTAGATTCTCTTCTTTCACCTACATTTTTTACAGACCAGTTCAAAGGCACTTTTGGAATCATCACTTTTTATCTGGAAAAAATTGGAGTTTATTTTGCTTGTTTCTTGTGCATAAAATTCTTAACTGATGTAATCGTAACAATCATAAGAGCGTTCGAAATCCACAAAATATCCAACAAAACAATGGGTTTTTGGAAAATTCTATTAGGAGCAACATATAATCTTTGTATCTTATCGTTCTTTACACCGGTATTCTCTAACGAAACCAAACCGTCGGCCCCGCAGAACAACAATCATTTTTTACCGCTTAGTAATTACCAACCTTACAGCACAATAGAAAAAACTTATAAATGCGTTGAGGATCAACCAAGAGAAAATAAAATTGATGAGCATTGTCATACAGAAAATAATAAAGTAGAATACCCAAATCTGGCGTCACATCAACCACAACCACAAAATGATGCAACCATTCGAAGTGTGGTGGCACCTCCTTAAAGCTGTTAATAAAAAAATCATCTTTTTTATAAAAAAAATAATTTCTCTCAAAAATAATAAAAATTATTTGTATTAGACTCTATAAGTTAATTAACATCTTGTTTAGATACACCTCAAGGATGCTATGCTATGCAACCCAAATTCATAAAACAGCCTAACGCTTTATTCATTCGATTTGGACAATACACCGGACAGATATTATCCTCAAGTCTTTCCGATTTAAAAACTACTGTAACTATTAGAGTTGCATCTTTCTACTTCAGTGACATTATAGACTTGGACGTACCGCATTCAAATTTTCAATACTTCTCATTGTTAAGAGCCCTGATTGATGACACAATTAGTTTTGTAAACATTGGAGTCGAATACGAAATTGTTTCAAAGCGTCTGAAGAAAAATATTATTAGACTTTGACTTTTCCTGTAAGAGACATGTGTGGATTCCTTCCTTGCTTTTTAATTCTTATAATCCATTTTCAACTATGTAATCGCAACTATGTCTATCTAGCTATTGCCTGCACTCTTCCCCTACTCCGATTTTGCTGCAGTGAATCCGATTGATATATTAACTATAATTATCAATCGTTGTCAATAATCCTCTTTTCAGAAATAATTGACACACCCTTTTTTATCCTTTTTTTACATTTACATACTTTTATACATAGTTTTGAAATGAAGAACAATAAGTTAATTAACAACTAAAACGCTTCCATTAATGTACTTTTTGTTTCAAGATAGACTCGTTACAATTTATCAAATAAAGAAAACTTTTGAAGAAAATCACGGAGACATTTTCCCTCAAATCGTTATAAGTTTTGAGTTTTGGGACACTTGGGAAAACGATACTGTGATTTTAACCCCTCATTCGTTGTATTGGAATTATTTCGTGTAGTTAGCACAATTCGACCCTAATAGTCTGCCAAATGAGCTAGATCAGCAACATGATTCATTTAACTAATAGAAACTTACAAATCAGAATCGGAAACCAAAATTTTGAGCTGTTAGCCGTATACTATGTTTCCGCTATAAGTATAATGACTTTCGCAAAAAAACCCATGACAAATATTTACAGACTTTTAACTATTTTCATTACTCATCCTCAGTTCGCCGAATTCACCATTTTTCTAGCATTCAAAGAGAACTCGGTATTTCAAGTACAACATCCAATCTACATTGCTTAGGTATCATTCTAAACTATGATATTTGCAGTTAACAATAAATTTGTAGAGTTACAAAAAATTCAACGATCTTTTGATGCATACCCAACTCCTGTACCTACTATGCTAGTAACGCTCAAAGAAATCCAAAGTGAAAAAATTTGTTTAATAAGTATTAATCCTCTTTCAGTTCATTGGAAATTCTTCCTATTTATTCTAGAAAACCCAAACTGTGTACCTCACAATCTTTATTTTGAATTGCCGAAAAGTGATTGTTCTCCAAACGATTTCATTACTAAAGAATTGGAAACTATTAACAATTAAAAGCAGCAATGATATTCTCATACAAAAACTGCCTTATACAAATACAATTTTTTGAAAAATCATTTGTCACGACAAAAAGCAACAGAGTAATCCCACAATTAATACTCCATTTTGAATATTTAAACACTTGGACTGATGGAACCATTACCTTAACACCATCTTCCCCCTATTGGACATTCTTTATAAATATATCCCAAGCTTTAAATGGTTCTAAAATCCCTTTTAATTTAGATCTTCTATAATGCTGTTCCACTTTGGTGAGCGCCTAGTCAAAGTAGAGTCCCTCGAGAGATCTTTCATTGAAACTTCCACAGCAGAGATTAAACCCTGTATAATTATACACTATACAGACTACGAGCGTGGATGTGAGGGTTCTACTCGAGTAACAATGGGAATGATGCACTGGGAATTCTTTCTTGCACTCATTGATATCGAAGAGCATTTCCCAGTCAATTTGGGCGCTCTTCAGTAAAGTAAATTGTTTCACATAACTTTCTCTCCCCAAAAAATAATTTTTTTACCTTGCTCATTATTTCTATCCTTTTTTTTCTGATCAATTTGTTCTTTTTCCCTCATTTCTTTTCAAATTGTTAAAAATAAAATGATTTTGTTCATTGGTAAGGAAAAAATTAAAATTGTTAAAGCAGAAAGATGGTTTACTATCTGTTTTACACAATATAAAGCATGTATCAAAATAACTTATATGTTCCTAAGCACAGGTTCCATTAATCATTATTACATTTATCCAAACGAGAAACACTGGAATTTCTTTTTTGCTATTGCAGATTTAAATGTAACTATCCCCAACGAACTTGAACACCATGGATTAGAACTCGTATACCCGAATCTTTCTGATTTGTCCTTATAATGGGAAACATTCTGAAAATATTATCTCAGCAACCACAAATTGACTCAACCCCAAAAATCGAATGTCCTATTTGTTACCTCCCTTGTCGTCAATTTAAAAAATTGCACAAAAACCCAAACGGTCAACCTCCCCATTTTGCTTGCATTCCTTGTAGAAACGAATTATTTAAATATTGGAACCAACCTAAATGCCCCATTTGCGTAACTCCCATTTATACAATCAGTCATTGCCATTATTTCCAGTGTGATTCTTGTCAAGAAGTCAAAAAGTTATCCACCTGCCACAGTCACTTCAGAGATTTTCACCCAAAACAATCAATTTGTTTGCAGTGTATGACCTTCACCACTACTAAATGCCCCTTATGCAAACAAACAATTGACCCAAACAACCCGTGGTAAAATCCTTGATTCAAAACTACCTTCACAAATTATCCAAAATGTTTATCCCCAAAGTACTTGATTTTTTATTAATGGCCCTCATGATTATTGCAGCAGCCTTCTCCTTCATTTTAACCGTTTTCCTCGTTGTTGTAAGTATTCCTTTCAATTTTTTGATGTTAGTAGTTATATTAGTAATAGACCAAGCAATAAAATCCCAAAATAATCAACAACCAAATCCTCCAACCATACCAGTCCCATAATCCCCTCCAATAACAATCTTCCACAAATGAATACAACTGACAAAGAAACCAATACCATAGAATCCAAACCGGTCTCATTAATTTGTTTATGCTGCAGACGTGAAACAATTGTTTTCAAGAAATTACACGAGAACCCCCCTGACGAACTACCCCACGTAATGTGTCTGCTCTGTTACCAATATGTTATAAAAGATATGGGCTATGATTTTTGTCCTAAATGCTCTAAATTTAATGTTATCTTTTCAATCTTTAACTGGTTTCAATGTGATATTTGCAAACAAACAAGATTTCAATACTCTGTTGCAAAAACGTTTCATCACAGTGATCATAAGCCCGTCAACTTTTGTAAATTTTGCGTAGAAGATTATAAATTATGCCCTCGTTGCGAAAAAACAACCACATAATCTAAAATGAGTCCAGGAACATCCAAAATTTTACTTCCTTCCCTAGTTTTATTTTTAATCCAATCGATATCCCTAATTCAACTCAGTTTTTACCAGGAACAAATCACCTCCTTCACCCTAGTTCTGCACTACTCATTGAATTGACAAAATGCAACCCATAACATTGTTTATTCTTCTATTTGTTCTCTTATGCGCATTGGCAATATCCCTTTTTATTAATAACTACCTCCTTTCCGCAATTCGCCAAATTTTCTCCAGATACTAAAAATGACCAATCTAGACCTATCCACAAAAATATTTATCCTAATCCTAATTACCTTGCTTGCCATATCGTTCCTCATTAATCTCATCCTACTGCAGTTTCTCAAAGGTTTTCCTGTTTCTATCTAAGGAAAATAAGAGAACAGTCACTCGATGGGTCTTTCCCAATCCCTAATCGACGGTTTCCGTTGGCTCTATCCCCATAAGGACATTATCTGCCCCATATGTTCACGAAAAACCATTATTGTAGAAAAACTACATAAGCAATTCCCCAAAGAAAATCCCCACTATGTATGTATTCCTTGCAGAAAAGCACTTTTTAAAAGATACCCAAACCCTAAATGTCCCATCTGTCTTCGACCTTGTCTTCCCGTCCTGATCACATCCTACTTCCGATGCAATTTATGCAAAAAAATGAAAACAGAATTAGGAATAACAAAACACCCACATTTTTCCCAACATGACGAACACCGATTCTGTCGAGTCTGCATAAACAAGCAGAAAAAATGTCCCATTTGCAAAAATTTTTTAGACGACGTTGTCTAATAAACCAAAAACACTCAAGCCCAAACGATCTTTTTTTTTCCCTTTTAACTTTTCCTCGGGAAGGGGTTATCTCAGCTTTCTCCAGCCTGCCCCCCTGGCTTTTGAACCTAAATAATTCAGAACACTAACGATAACTGAAAATTTCAAAAATGACCCGAAAAATTTTTCTTTCAGTTCAGCAAAGTTGTCTCCCCAGCTGCACGGGTCGTTGCAGCCGTGTTAGTGTGACGCACGCCCCAAGACTCACACCTCCGGGCAGCGGAGAAAGACGTACTTGTGCCAGGGCTGCCCGCCTGGCATAAGTATAAAAATTTTTTTATTATTGCCCCCCTCCCTTTATTAAAGTTAACTTTGCATTTAGCAAAACAAACGATTTTCTACCAAACTTTATTAACAAATGCATTTAGCATTATAATTTTTAAGTAAAGCAGTTAGCAACAAAACCTTACAAAAACATTTTTACAATAGAATACTTTTTTATATTAGCAATACAATTGCAAACTTGAAAAGAAGCCATAATGTGTGATATTGATGACACAGGCTAACCAAAATCAAATAATTTTAGATCATCCACAAGGAAACACTAACAATGACTACCAGACCCACACTCGCAAGCGTAATAATCCCCAGTCGACATCAACAAGTGACAACACAACAAGAACAAACACATACCCATTCTTCCCAGCCTCCTATTTTCTCAAAGCCTCCATTTAAACCTCAGAACACACAACAAGTTACTACAACTATTGCATCTCCATCAACTTCCAGTCAATATGATCCCGAAAACAACTGGCAAATTAGCAGAAAGAGACAATTCCCAAACCAACAAATTAGCAATCACAAAAACAAAATTATTAAGATGAACAACATTGAAGATCTCGTTCCCGACGCTATCAGGAAGATACCCTCAGAATGTTTGAAATTACAGAAACCGCGAGAGGAAAACATGAATAAAGAAAACCCGAGGTACGTTAACACCCTCCTCTATTTCCTGAAACCAAACTACAACAAATTTGAGGTTGCTAGTAAAATAAACATCATCCAGTCAAATGGACATCAACAGATACTAGTCAACAGCGAAAAGCTTCCAGTTCTGAAAACCTTCTCGCTCCCCACAGAAAACAACAAGTGGAGAATTAAAAATCGCGACCCTAAGAATGGCACTTATACCCTTAGGAATAACATGCTCGACGCATATATTGAAGTCCCCTACGATGCCATTTCCGCTTTTCCTGTCGACATGCCAGAATTATCAAATATAAACACCAGTAGTTTAATAGAGGAAAACACCACATTCAGGCAGGAACTATTTCAAAAGGAAACAGAGTTGCAAGAATTGCAACTGAAATTTGAACAACTGAAAATGGAATCACAGAAACCACCTGAGGAGAAGCAACTACCTAACGACTATTGGCGGCGCCAATATGTCGTTGCCCATCAACTCCAAAAAACCAGCGAATCGAATGCACAAACTATGCTAAAAACGTTCTCCTTGAAACATCTAGAAATAACAAACGCCAACAAAAAACTTGGAGAAAAGAATCTGGAGCTAGGAAAGAAAATAACACAATTAATGAAGGAAAACGAAGAACAAAAAACCAAAATTTCCGAGCTCAAAAGGAGAGTTAAAAAGCACAAAAAGCGACAATCAATGGATAAGGACAAACCAACTGAGGACGATATACAAGAGGTTCTTTTGATCGAAGACGATGGTAACAGTCCGATATCAAGCCCAGTCATTTTGCCCCCAGAATTTTTTGAATAATACAGCACAACATTATCGCCCTTTGCGATTAATTTTATAGCATACCATTATCGCCCTTTGCGATTAATTTCATAACTGTCTGAACTTGTAGTAACTCATTTATATGTCTCAAGCGCAATAAAATTATATACGATGCAATATATTTCTTTTCTCTTTAATCATTTTCTTTTTTATCTTAAAAATCGGGGTGAGCTGTAGTATTACGAGAGCCGTTACAAATGAGCGGATAATTAATCCCGCATTAGAGCGAACGTATTTAGGCGCTAATTAACCATTCTTTCGCCGCGCGCTAAACAAACTAACGCTTATTAAGACTACCAGTACACAAGTATTTAAACAACTCAGTTCGACTTATTTAAATAACACAACTTTAGGCCTGGATCTCCTCGCTTATATCCAGGATAGAAAATGTACATTGTTGAACGTAGGCGGCCTGTAAAACCACAGTTTCTTTTGATTTAAATTACTTCTGCTTTTGACAGTTGCAATGCAGATCTTTCCCCCCAAGTTCAATAAAGATGAAGCAGATTGCTTCAGGGGAAAAGACAATAGAGTCTCATAAAAAGCCCCCAAGAAAACCATAATTGTTGCGGTTTTAGAAGAGGGGAAAAGCAGAAAACAGGCGCCTACGAAATCAATAATTGATGCTCTCAGCTTTTTAGATTTTTATTATTTTTTGGAGTTTCAATAATTTTTCCGTGAGATAAAAAAGAGTTAATTCTCTTGCCTTCTCGGCCAATAGGAAAATTAAGAAGCACCTCACTATGAACGTGAGTTTGTGATTCGCTCCCTATCGGCCCAAACGGAGCTGAGAGGAATTAATTGTTTCTCTCAGCGAAGTGGGACGGAATAAAATTAGAGAGACAAATAACAGAGCCAGCGACGAGCAGCAGACAACTGCTTTCATTTTTCTCAAAATTTAACTTCACTTTAACAATAAGATAGTCGAACAAAATTGTTTAATAACTTAGACAAATAATTCCAGATTTGATTTTATAACTTTCTTTTTCGACAAATAACATAACTGAAGAAACACCCAAGTGAACGATCGCCCAACAGCTCACCTCCAATTCACCACTACACAACTGGTAATTAGTAAGCTGTAATTTTATATTTACTCTTTTATAAATTTAATACTTTCAGCCCCCCAACTATTTTAAAATGAGACTTATAGCACAGACAGATCTTAGGCATATATCTTTGCCTTCGATTTGTTATATCTTTTGTCAAGTTTGACTGGCATACATAAAGAGATCCCGTATTGTGTGATCTGTAATAGCCCAGCCAAATTTGATAATTCATTCATGCAAAGATATTTGTAGCATCATGCATTCGTTTTTTTTCGCTATTTTAGATAAAGAAATTTTACCACAGGCTAGAGTTTTCATCTTTAATGAAATGATTAGAATGCGAAGTTGGTGGGCACTATTATTGTCATTATTGTCCACTATTACAGTTTGATAATAACCGGTCATTTCCTAAAATTGTTGGTCAAAGACATTAGTTTTCTTGAATGAAATACGGTCAATTAAACTCAAAAAATGCCAGTACTCTGAGCATTTTTTACCTAAAAATACCGACCCAAAAAGATTATTTGTGTCGTTTCTTTGGACATTTGCAAATCGGAACTATTTCCTCGAGCATTTGTTGCAATTAATCAACATTTACGAAATTATCAATGACTCAGCTACTTCTGACAAGAAAAAAGATTTTTGCTAAAATTAGTAACTCTAAAGTAATTTTCTTGTTTCTCCCAGCATTTTAGTATAAGGTCATTAAATGAACGGTACTCGTGGCAAAAATACACGAACCAAAATAAATATAACCACAGTATGGTTAGTTAACTAGTTAGTACACTGATTTCATTAAATTTCCCCCGGCTGACCGGTTTAAAGCCACATGCTCCGGGCACTGGAAAAGATTTCTAGTGGCCTCTAAACTGTGGAAAAAAGAAAGAATAGGTATGGAAAAATTGAAGAATAGTTTAAAAAGTGTTTCTTGTAACGCGCTTTCAGAAGACAATTGTTGAATGTGTTTAAATAATCAACTTAAGTTCTCTTGGGAGGTGGGTACCAAAAAAGAGCCATCTAGCTATGTAGATAAAATGATATTCGTTTTTCTTTCTTACAGCTAAAAAAGATACTATTTTCTCTCTCTTCTCTTAGGCTATTTTAAATTCTACATTACCCGCCCGCGTTCAGCAGTTTTAAACCCAACCAACACAAATCTAAAATACTTATTCAAAACTTAAAAACTAATTTATGTCTCAATTTATCAGAATTATATTAGCGCAATTTATCAAAAAATAGGGTTAAATCTAAGACTAATTAGTGTTAAAATGACCGGCAATGTCCGCAATCACAATGCATCATTTTGTAGTTTGAGCCAGCTAGCCGGAACTGGGAATTCTTTGGAAGTTCCTGGCGCTACTTCCATAAAAGTGCGCAATTTGTCTGGCTCGTTTGAAATTCCCGCTCGCAAAATTATGGGTCCTAAACTTTCATGTAACTGCATTCCCCAATTGTCCCCTTTGAAATTTAATTCCCGTTTAGGGTCGCCCAGAACAGTTGAAAGGCGGAAGCAGAAAATCCGGCAAATTATGGAAAATGATTTTGAGGAAAATTTGTTTCACGTCAAGTCTTTGACAGCCAAGAAATGCGTGAAATTTTTTGGCACTTCCCAAATTCCGCTGGATAAATTGACGTTTAATAACAACAACAACAACACAAGCGGGGAGGAGAAATTGCTGTGTGCCGGATGTGCGTACCCCTTGGACGCCCATAAGGAAGCCGCTGAACAAGTTAATATCAAACCCTGGACCCGAGACACCCTAAGATGGAGGGGTAAGTTTTTTTGAACATTTGCTTTACAAGAAACTCCGATGGGTCAAAAAAATTACAGAACTTAATAAGATGTCAGCTAAAAACTGTTATCAATGATGATATTGAGTTTTAGCTTTTAAACAAGGCTGAAAGACACTCAATTTTTCTGATTTATAGATCATAGAGAACCTATGAGAAGTTATAAGTGCAATTTTATGGTTTATAATTCTGTAAGACAGCTTTCATGATAGAAGAAACATTGAGGTGATAATAATGTCACGCTATATACCTGATGCATAAAACTTGGGATTGAGATCAACCGGGACTGTTCAGGTAATGTTTCGCCGAGCGAAAAAAGCTGCCATTCATTACAGATATAATCTGAAATTTTCTTTAACTCAATGAGACCATTTTCCGATAATTGCAACGTCAATTGACCATTTTGTGGCATTTCTGAAGTCTGTTCCAGTTTCAGGATCAGATTTTGTAAATGAACATTTGATCTTTTTTATTTGAGAATTTTAATCTGGTCCGCATATAGTTGAGCATTTCAGATGTTACCGATTAGAAAGAATCACAAAAATTGCAGCACATACTCTGCATTATATTGAGGAAGACTTGTTTAAATTTTGAAAACAAAAAAGTTTTTTTAAAAAGCTTGTACAGTTTGTTTCCATATATAACTTTGTGAATTTTTGTTAAGGAATCTGCTTCTTCTCGTATTTCAACTGCATTTGCGAGAGAGAGAGAGAGAGAGAGAGAGAGAGAGAGAGAGGGAGAGAAACAAACACTTTATTTTTCAAATAATTATATAAGAACAGCTGATATATATGATCCGTATGAAAGAAAACAAAAAGTTTACTTTCATCATAAATACCTAGAGAGTGTATTAAATTTCTGCTCAAATTTGATCCCCTGGTAGCCAATTCAATAAAATTGCATCCCTGATTTTTCGTTAAGAGTAAAAGAGCTCAATCTACAATATTTTTAATATCTAAACAGATTTTCATTTATTGAGAAAGCCAACAGTTTTGTAAACGAAGCCTAGCTTTTTTTGGAAGTACTTAGATCTCGGTGTCGATGCTATATATACTGATTTTCCCTTGAACTGGAGTTTTGAGGCAAATTAAGAGATTTCAAATGCGTATTTTTTAAAAAAAAAATTGGAAAAAATTCAACTAATTGTTAGGTAATTAAAGTTTCAACAGTAGTGGCAAAATGTTATTTAGAGAGCGACATGGTTGTTTAGAAATAAATTGAGGTATGGATAGGCTTGCACATATAGATCATTAGATTTTTTTTTACCGAGTTTGTCTATTAACTTTGTTGAGCATCCGCTCATAGGAACTTAAGAATAATGAATACAGCTTATTACTAGGATTTTGATTTAAAAAAACTAGTTCTTTTTGATAGATGTGTTCTGATGAATCAAATTGTTTTTTGTCACTAATGCCGTTGTTTTCAGTAGACTATCAGTTTTTTTGTACCTTGATGATTGATCACGTGTAATTCCTAAAAACTTATCTGTTTCATTTTTGTTCAGTTGATGTAATTATAAATAACAGTTCTTTGCCTTTAACAATTTTTCTTTGAATTTTTGCAGAAACTTAAAAAAATAATTTTTCCAGCATTTGTCATGGCTTTCTGAGAGTCAAAACAATTAATTTCAGTTTAAAATTCATCTTCAAGAGATTTATAGATTGATAAAAATTTATTCAGAAGCATTATAATCTAATGCCATCTGCATATTGTATCATTGTGCAGTTTTTCGAGACCATCTTTTTCAATGTCATTTACATAGAAAATAAACAATTAAGGGCCAAAGATTCTCCCATGGCGCACTCCTTAGCCTAGACTCAAACAATCTGACAAGCATCTTTTAATATTACCCTTTGTTGACGTTGAATATAAAGAGAGCTTAGAAAAGAGATCTTGTTTTCACCAACAATAAATTCGCCGAGCGTTTGAAATACAATTCTGTGCAAAATTGAATTGGAGGCTTCTGATAAATCGAGGAACGCCTCCAATTTTTTTCTTTTTTGCTCCGTACCCTGCTTGAAAACCAAACTGTATGACATTGAGTGTTCTACTCTTAGACAAATATTCAGTCAACTTTATTGCTCCAGTCTTTCAAAAATTTTCGATGCAACAGGTGTTATTGAAAATTAGCTGTAATTTCACGGCTCCATTGGATTGCATTTTTTGTAAAGAGGGATCCGATTTGCATCTTTAAGCGACGGAGGATATGGAAAAAATTTTCTACCTAAACAAAGTGGATATAGGAACCAACAACTCGGTGCGCATCTTTAAACGCCAATGCTAGAAAAAGAGAAGGGACTATTGGTTTTCTGGTATTAAGGTTTTTAATTACGTCTTAAACTTCTTTTAATGTAAAAAAACAAATGTCAAAAACTGTTGTCTGCGAGTTATAAGTATTGTTTGCGAGCTATAAAACTTTTGTTTATTTGCCGAGTGAGGAAAAAAATTGAAAAAAAATTCCATTGCTTGCGAATCGATGTACAGCAAATTGATGTTATATTTTTTGAACTGCTTAAGTTCTAAACTCAAGGTGTTTGGCAAATATGCTTGATTCCAATCACCATTTTCAGTCAAAATCTTTTTAAACATACTACTGTCTCTTCATTTTCTTTCATTTTAAAAATCTTCCTTTTAAGAACACTTCCTTTTACCAGTGAAGAACATTGCTTTCATTACTAATTATTTTTTTTAAAAAAAATAACAGCACAACAACTTCAAATGTGTTCTACAGAAAAGTTGTTTGATTATTTCTGGCTATCAATGCAGGCCCCTTAATTAATATTTGATCTTATTTTTGACTGATATATGATTTTCTTTAACTTTTTCTGACATGTACATTTTTTCTCAGATTCGCCATTCGATCTTTAATGATGTTTCAACTCAGATATGTTGCGTAATTTCTACCAACCGTTGATTTAAGATCACAAATGATAATATGCCTAAATAATGCCTCGTATGAAAATTGATAATCGTAAAGCAATAAGTCTTTGTGTCAAGCAAGCAATTGCGAGAGAGATCTAATTGCAATAATGAAAAAACAAGCTATAGTATAATTTTTCAATGTCTTCTTACTTGACGTTACTTGAATTAATCAGGTCTTAAAAATTGATAATGAAGATGATTTAATAACAATTTCCTCATATTTTGCAATTTTATGTTTTTTAAAAAATAAAAAAAATAAAATTGATTGGTCTGCTCTGAAAATTGAAATGTTGAATTATAACAAAAAAGCCTCTAATCAGACTCACGTGCGCTCGTGCGCTCGAAATTGCCCTGTAGTTTTGAGCGCACAATGGACTGGCGTGCGCTCGAAATGGTCTGGACCAGGACGATTTCGAGCGCACACCTTCACCTGGGAAGCAAAAAAGATTCAAATGAATTTTTGATGAAATTAGAATTACTGTACATAAATTTTGTGACAATTGTGATTCTTTAATAAGTTTAATACAAGCCTCTACGGGAATCAAAATAAATGTATTTTACAAGAATTCGACCAATGTTTTTGTGACATACCGATATTGGGTATGATGTTTAATTACTGTATTTCATTTATTTTCCATGTTTAGAGAATTTCTGCATCTACAACATAGACCAGGCCCTCATTGGCAAAATTCGATTCCTAAACGAGGTCGAGAACATAGATAAACTGGCCAATTTTGCAGTCATGGCAAACAACACGAGTCCTGGGACTGTTGTGAAGGAGATATTGATGAAGAAGTTTGAACTGACCAAACCCAATTTGGTTATCTCGTTCGCTGGAAGTCACAGTCGGGTACAGATCACAGAGGAACGGCAAGTGTCCAGGTATGAAGTTTTTGAGTTCTGGGGTCCGGGTGCGTTTAGGCGTTGAGGTCGTTGTTCTATCGAGACCTCAAATCTCGATAGTCTTCATCTCAACTTTTGTTGATAAACCACCTTGTTCTGATCTTTTTGTGCAGTTTTTCTAAAGTTCTGGAATGCGTGATAAAATTAAAGGTTACCGTCTTTAAATGGACGAAATTTTAGCAAAATTGGCATTATTGGAGAAATTTATTCTGAAACTTAGCTTTTTTTTGGAAATAACTTGAAGATAAAATTACCAGAAAATTTATATTATATATTTCAATTTTAAAATTTTTCAAAAAAAATTATCAATGATTCGTGAGTTTGTATGTTTGTGTGCGTGCAAATGTGTTCTGGCGTTTGATTATCGTCATTAAAATCCTACATTCTTCAGGAAATATCCTGTTGGATGTTTCAATTTTCTGCTTCTCTACTTATTTTTGGGTTCCTATTCCTTACTAGCTGAACCCTTCCAATTAGAATCATAAGAGCCTGATACTCTTTGTCATGACCTCATTAAAGAGAAGGTCTTTAAAATTTTTGCCAATAAAGCTTCAAATATGTTGAGAAAAATTGATAATCGACAAATTTCTCGGAACATCTTGACTCGTATGGTGTCCAAGGTGGTAAATTGATTAAACTTAATATTCTGTATAAAATACTCTGTATCGTCTACCATCTGAATTTAAATCAATCAATCTAAGAAAGCATCAGGATTTTGTATGCAGATTCTCAGAACACTTGCCAATATTAATCCCGATATCGTAAAAGTATCATAACTGTATTGACAAAACATCAAAATTGGAAACTAACCGGATAAATATTTGTTAAACAGCAGGGCATTGTGAATCAAAGGCTTATTCAGACAAACTGTTGATTCAGACAACTTCATAAGATCTGTAACCAGCTCACTATATCGGACAATAGGAAGAAAAAGTTTCAGAAATGTGAAAAATCTGAGATCAATATTGTGAACATTGGTCCAAAATAGTTATCATATAGTTATCAAAAAGTTATAATATCGTAGCAGCCACAAGCAATTGATTGGGGATATGCAGGCACATTTCGGTCTGTATAGTCAGGCAGTTCGGCTATTTTCCTCTAGATAAAATGCGCAAAACATGAGTCAAAAATAAACATAAATGTTGATGTTCTGAGTTCTACAATAGATAAATTCTAATAATGAATTCGAATAAATAAATTCTAATATATGAATTCTAATTAGCTTTATCTCCGAATTGGCAACAAATGAAGACAAGAGCAAACTATAGTACTATCTTCAGTATTGCTATTTTTTCAACCTAATTAGAGAAAAATTGCTCTTTAGGAGCGCTTCATATTGCTCTATTGGTGACGATGCTATAACCTCACCAGCTCCTTAGAAAACAGTTTTAAATTTGAATACACTAAATTTAGCAAAAAACAAATTGTTTAATTTATCAATTGCCAAAGGAATTTTACAGTTCGTACTATAAAGAGCACTTATTACTCTCAGAAACCCTTGCAAGATCACAATAATTCATGTTTTTTTTTCATATATGGACCCTAAACTATCTTAATTTTCTTACTAAAAATGTTTGTAATCAAAATAACGGTTGAAATGAAGTAGACGGTGTTTGCTGTGATTTGTTGTCGACTTTAGACCCGCTGAAGTAATACTGACATCTCAATTGTCATTCCACCTCATTGTGAAATAGAATAGTTAATCTTGATGAATCCTTGAATTTATCCCTCGCCGTTAGATTACTGCAGAACCCTATTTGGCATTTTTTTGTTCGTAAGAGTTCAAAGCAAAATGGTTTTATTGGAAGAAATCAACGCTGTCTCGCAAGAACGTCTTACGATTGATTAATCTCATAGGTTGAGCTATTTCTCGATTTCAAACTTGATGATTGCGTTAACAAATTTTTATGACATATCTCACCGCATCGTGAAGTTTTTAGGTCGAGCAAAAGACTAGGAGTAATTATGACATTCAAGCAAAGTTTTTCCTTCTATGTAAATATGTTTCGAGCATAACCATTTCATCTCATTTTTTTGCCTCAGATCAGAATTTTTGGTCAGTCGCGATCTATTCTGGGTTGTCTCAAACGCTCAGAAACTTTGTTAAAAAGATGCAATTTAATCATATTAAAACTTAACCAACAAGTTTTTGTTTCAGGTTTACTGATGAAAATTGGCTAATTTTGGCATTTTTTTAATTGCAAGAGCTCAAAGCAAAATGCTCTGCATTAGAAATCAATTTCGTCGCACAAGAATGACTCCGAACGTTAAACACAAAAACATAAAATGAGGTTATTTTTTGATCTCATAGGCTGAGCTAATGCTAGATTTATGCTGATAATAAATTTTAGGTCGAGCAAACTACTAGAAAAAAATTTACTATATGGAAGCAAAATTTTTTCTACGTAAATTATACTCGATTATAGTAATTTAATGTCATTATTTGCCTTTGTTCTGTATTTTTGTCAGTCAATGTCTATTCTAGGATGTTTACAAAGACCAAAAAATCTTAGTAGAAAGATACAGTTTATTCATACGAAAATTTAACTAGCAATATTTTGTTTCAGGTTTAAACAGGGTTTTCTAAACGCCGCCACATCAACCAAATCCTGGATCTTGACTGGTGGAACAACTCTTGGCATAGACGGATACATAACGGACTTACTGAATGAGAGGATTTACCAAGAGTGGATTGGAGTGGTGGAACGGACTTTCAGTCTCATCGGAATCGCAAACTGGAATTGTGTCGACCAACATGAACAAATTTTACAGGTATCTACCTCAACTCTTTCGTCTGTTAATTCATCAATTTTTATCTCACTTTTTCACTTTTTAGATAAATTGTTTGGTTACTTCATCAATTTTTATCTCACCGTTTGGTCAAAGCATCAATTTTTATCTCACTTTTTAGATAAATTGATTGGTCCAATTAGAGCATTATTTTTATTATAAGCTCATGTTTAAGAATTCTTTTCAAATCACAAAAAACGTGTGATCTGTTTTTCTAACTAATGTCCATCTAAAACAATTTCTGTTTATTTATTCGGGTGGAAATTCAAACAGGGAATTCCCTTACATATATTCGGGACTTTTTAATTAATATCGGATTTCTTTTTTTTTCACGAGGAAGACCGTTTTTGACCGGCATTTTCATAGGGTAAACCAGTCAAATATTTGATTTTAGCCAACATGCACTAATTTTTAGGGTCTTTATAGGGGAAAGCGAAAAAAACATGGTATATTTTTAGTGGTACATCAAAAAACGGTGGGCAATCGAGGAGTCAATGCTGCCAGCTGCAAGAAAGAGGAAAACCTCGAGCAAGAAACCATCTTGGAAAAGTTCCAGTCATATTTTTGAGACTGAAAAAGACTACCCCTCATCGGGCGGCAGATCTCAGGAAGAACTGGCCTATAATTACAGGTAAAGTTCCTTAAAGTTTGCTATCTTGATTGAACTTGTCTCTCAGTGGAACTAATCTTGACTCATAAACTTGAGTCACGAAACCTCCCTTAAAGTCTTAACTTTTCCTTCAAATCACTTACTTCCTGGAGAAATAAACGGTCTTTTTATTTTTTTAGGCCAGATTCATATCTTGCAATTGCAAATAATTGTTCAAGCAACTGAAGCTATGTGCGCGTTTCTGTGAATTTTGAGTTTTGAAAAAGGAATTCTTTTACCGCTCTCAACGCAATCACCAAATCATACATATTTGCATTAAATAGTTGAGTTGTTAGCAAATTCTGCTAACTTAGCGTTGAAATTTTGGACGGTCTTTAGCGGTGAATTTTTGTAAGAATTGCAATTTTTGTGGTGTTTTTTTTTCTCCGCATTCAACGCTAAAAACTGGAATTCTTCCATCTTTTCACCGCATTCATCCCAATTCCTAAATTTTTAGCGATTTGAACGCTCTTATCACTTACGTCGAAACCTGAGATGCATTCACTAGATCTTAACTAAAATTTAATGATAAATTTTAAAAATGTCTTAAAACGTTCTTATTAAAACTTAAATTTTCTTGGATGGAATAAGAGCAAAGACCAAACGAAGTTTTAATTATCCTGGCGCGATTTCTCCTTAAAACTCTGTATCTCAAAAATTGGTATGTTAAAAAACGTGAAATATTAAAAAAAAAACCGCGCTCAACCAATTGGCCGAGAAATTATCATAATTATTATCAACTCGGACTCAAATTAAGATCCAGTAAATGAAATTATGCGCATACTATAGAGTTATCATTTAATTTATAGAGGCTTGAACGGCTAACTAAAATCGTAACGTGTGTCGAAGTCAGTAGTCTATTGTGCTTTAATTAAAAGAGATTTAAATGATTTGATATATCGATCATACGACAATTTTTCATTGATATTGAATACAATGCCAGCGTATCCATTAATTCACTTAATCTCTAGAATCGACCTAATATTCATTTTTTTGAACGGATATTGTTGCAGAACTGCTATGTTAATAGAGTCAACAAATTGCAAAGATTTGTCTAAAAAGTATCTACTGACTCGTGTTTAATCAGATTTTGCAGCTTTCAGAAAAATCTGATAAATTTATCTTTAATTTTTGAGCCATTTGTCATAATTTAAAAATCCATATATTACTAGAACCCACTGTTTTTTAATTTTTGTAAGGACATATTTTTAAGGGCGATCAATTTTCATAAATTATTGAAACAAAAATAAGGTGAATCTGTTAAATATCTAGATATTACATTTGTGAAGCACTTCATTTCGATTGAACACTTACTCCTTCATAATAAACAATTCGTTCATTCTGACAGTTTTGCATACTATCCATGCCTGTCGGCGTCACAACTGAAAAACTCAAGAGTTATCAATTAGAGCTGAAATAATTATATTTTTGAAAATTTTACTCCGTGAAATTAGCACAAAACTAATTGTGCTATCGCCTTGTAAAGTTACAGTTTGGCAATCAAAACCAAAATGTGCATGCTATTAGCGCTAATGATGTTTAACATGTACACCAACTATAACGACTCAGTTCGCACCCAACATCTTGCAATGAGCACTTGAATGGTCCTAATTTGCCTTTTTTCAAATCGAAAAGACAGATCGCAACGTTTTAAATTGTTTCTTGGTCTGCTTAGTATAGTTGAATACAACTGAGTTCAAGACCATCAATTAAGTCAATTAATCTTGTTTGTTTGATCAATTAATCTTAGCTGACCCTATAGGCCCTTCCTGACTGATCATCAGAACAAATCATCAGAATTAAAATTTACTCAAAATGTTTAACCCAAAATTTGATGATCGATTTCTGCTGGAATTTTCGTTATTTCTTTTTTGGCAGAGATCCAATCATGATCGAACTGTTATTTATTTTACGAGGCTAATTGTTAGTACTGTTTATTTTAGGAAGAAACTGACTGAAGAAAATTCCGAATTTTCTTACCCGTTATCTTCAAAGTTAACCTTGTAATTTACGATTCACATTAGACGAGTATAGGTTCTACATCGTGGGCTCAATTATGCAAAAAAGTTGTTAATGGCTAAAAACCTGAAAAGAAAACTTTTGAAAACAGTTAACTTTATCATAGCATTTAGTTAACGCTAATGAATCTTCAGCAATTTTTGTAGTTTTGTCGATCAATTGGGACAGATGTGGGGGAAAACGACCCAACTGGTTTCACCATATAATGAAAAATTACTAGAGTCAATGATAATCAATTGCTCTCCAACGAGAAGCAGTTATTGTAAAAGTGTGTGTCCTGTTACGACTCGAAGAGAAGTATTGGTATTCTACACATTTTTTTTGTTTTTAGCTGAAGTAATGACGTGAAATTTGACTTTGTTTTCAAACATTGAGTTCTGTTTTAGAGCGTTGACTTCTGTTTTTTGACAATGGGCTTTAAAAGTAGCTTAGTTTATTATTTATAGTAAACAAGAACTGATAGTAATATTCAAAGTGAAAAGGTCATTTCGAGAATTTCGCATTTAAGTCCCATTTAACAGTCTAACCTACATCTCCCTCCAAATAGTTCCTCACACATACCCCTCCTGCACCTACCCCCTCCCCCCGAAGTTTATTGTTCAAACAAAACCGATATTTAGAGATCCGATAACAAGGCAGTGATAGCCGACTGCTGGTTAATGCCCCTATAGAGGTGGAGGAATCGGTCTCAGGAGTTCAGGGTTCGTTGAGGTCCCTCAAGAGGTCCTATTATGTTATTTTTGCACCCAAAAAAATTATCGAGTCTACAGCGCCTGAATTAAATTACCCGCCTGTCAATTGAGAGTAATTTTTCCGACGGTAGTTGGCTTATATTTTATTGTTAAATTGCCTTTCATTTTTTAAATCTCTCCTTTTCAGAACTTTAATGTTTCTTATCCAAATTGAACTATTTTAAGATTAATTTATCAGTTTGCTTGATGAAAAGGCAGAGAGCAATTTTTCTTCTGGACAATTTAAACAAATTTTTTTTGGATGCATTTGAAACGCCACAGCATTTACTTTTTCTGCAACATAGAAGTGACTTGGATCTTTTCTGTTTTACTGTTTTTTTTGCCATCAATTTACATATTATGCGATGCTATATAGCACATTACTACGTAAAAAGTACAGTACGTGCACTTGAGGTGCGTAATATTGATATGCCCTCTAAGCTGGGGGTGGGGGGTTGGGGGATGGTGAAACAGAATAAATCCAGCAACTCAACCAGTGACCCACTTTGACAAAAATCGAAATCGGCCACTTATTTGTCATAGGTATCTATATATCCGTTCTAAGTCTCGTCACATATAAGAAAAGCTGCGAAAAAATTATCCATTCATGCGAATATATAGTATTTTTGTTAATTGTCGTGCTCTTATACTATACTTAGTATTTCAGTATACTAATTCAGTATTTCAATAATTTTTGCACAATATAAAGACCAGTTGTTTTCTGAAAATCAATAATGAAGAGAAAATACTAGTTTGTACGGTGTAAATATTTGACCAGCTCATCCTATTTTTACTTATACTTTATGCTGTTTAGTTAAAAACAATCCAAGGTTCCAAAACTCAAAGAAAAATGAATTTCATGTTTAATATTATTGATTTAGAATGGACGTATTAAGAGGCCATTTTGCTTCCTTTTTTGACAACTTTATAACTGGGCGGTGGCAGTTTGTTACGTAATTGGATTGGGAAGCCTTTAAAAGTTACGCACGCGTTTATACTCTCATAGATTTTTTAGCCTTTTCTAATTCACGTATTCAAATATATACCCAAAAAGGGCTGAAAATTTGATGAATGATGAATCATACCCTGTTAAAACAAGCATTGATGAAAAAATATCAGGGCATATATTTTTTAGTGATGTGGCCATATATAGTTATGCCCTAGACGCTTATAGTTTCCCTTATCGAATTACTATGTTTCAGATCCTAGTGGTCGCCGAATTGAAAAACTTGCAAGCAACTTGGAAGCAATCTTGTTCGATAAACATTAATTTGCTTCAAATATGTTTTCTAAAACATTTGTACCCTGATTTATTTTTTGCCTTGATTGATATCTTTTAGGATTCTTGCAAGTTTTGAATTCACTCATCACTAGGGGAGTGTTCGGCCAGAATAATTTCAGACCCAATCTACTCAGATATATAATTTTTTTTCCAAGATACCCCCAAAGCTTAGTAGCCATATAAAGTGCTCCCCCCCCCCCCCCCCCCTTATTAATCTGTGCTGAAAATCGATGTTTCTCTGATGATGTTCTGAATCATTACTCATACTCAATGCACATTAGCTGAGGTGACGTTTATCTTTTGCGATGAAGATAATGATTTTGCAAGTATTGTGTATGTTAATAGGTAGGCTTTATAACAGCCTCATCTTACCGGATAACAAATGCATTTCAGAAAAAATTGTTGCTTCCAAATTCTTTCAAAGAACAAGAATAATCATTTGTCAGCTCCATTCTTAGGTATTGAAAACTTTCCAATTTTCGAGGACAGCCTAATTCCGCGTATATCATAATGAAACATTTATATTACTTAAAAACAACTTATGTCCAGAATTCAAATAAAAACACAAAAGTTTAAGAATTAAGACAAAAATAATTTTTGTCGGTACTGCAAAGTTTTCTTGATCTTTAGTCGACTTTGTTTGACCAAAGTCAACTTTATTGTTGGGAACCAAAATGTTGACTCGACCATAAACAGAGCATTTTTTGCTAGAATTTCTCATTTTTTCAAATTTGAGATTTGTTGAAAAATTGAAATAACACATGGATTATTTTTTTAATCCCTCGCAAAAAATTTGAAGAAATGAACATAACCTGAACATTGAAACTTACTCACTTTACAGGTTTCAGCGCAAATGAAGCCAAACTTTCGAATATTGTTACCAAGATCAAAATTTTTTTTTACAATTGTGCTAAAAGTCCGACTGGTTTCACAAGTTTTTATAGTTTTCATATTTAGAATTCAAAAGATATTATAAATTGTCTCTGGCTCTATTTTTGTTTAAAAGTTTTGCAGTGTTTTGACATCGATAGATTAGTTGATAGATCATTTGATAAAGACCTTTCAAGATCTTTGTTACAAGGAATCAAAATTTCTATTACAAAGCTGTTTTTGTTTTTGTCATTTACCAGAAAAATTTCAGATATGCCATGCAAAAATAGCCCTTAAAACAAAAATTGTTTCCTCTTGCAACGTATCTTTTGAAAGGATACGTTCTCAAAGGCCCTAAAAATTAATTAAAATTGCATGTCTCTTTCTAGCTGCTATTTGGAGTCTAAAACCATACGCATTCAAAGGCAATTTTATCACTAGAGTTAACTTTACATGACATGCAACTTTTAACGCTACGTTTAACTAAAACCCAATTGGTTTTTCAACATACTTAATTTAAAACATTTATCAGTATGTGAACAGTGTACTTAAAATGATACTCAAACTGAAACTCGAACTGCCTCCCGAAACAATCAAATCAGTTTTTACGATTCGTTTCTGACGAATTTTGTTTTTGGTATAGAAAACTCGACCAAAGAGCTCTTTTTTTTCACCATTAAGTTCAAGTTTCCGCTAAAAAGTGACTGCAGAAAAAGATGTAAGTTTAGCATGTAAAACCACGTGATTAAGTATATAGGTAGAGCTTGAGAAACTACCAAAAAGCAGGTCAAGTTTTTAATTTTGATCATTTCGGTGAAACTCAGTATTAAAGCTAATTTTTTGTGAGCGGCAACTTTCATTTAGTGAAACGAAAATTGACATTGAATTTCTTAAATTTTCTCATTGAGAACGAAACTTTAATAAGATAAGTTTAAAACAAATAGATCATTGAATCTTTCCCATCCATTAAAAAATTGTCTGAGTGGACTTGAATTAACCAGTATACAACTTCGAAGGCTTTTTTTTGAAGCTAACTTGAACTTTTATATTGCCCCATATATGAAGATTAGGTGTAAAATAAAGTGTCCGCACAATAAAAATATCTTGATGGATGTTGTTTAGTTGAACATCGGACAGTGGATCTACTAAACCTTTGTACCTAATTATTTTAATATTTCCAGCACTTGTGGTTAAGGAGATATTACTGAAAAACCCTCGTCTTTCAGGCTACTTGGTTATTTGAAGATTTGAATTGTGCGACTGATTTAAACAGTTCAAACTGCACGGTGTAAGCGTTCCTTGTCATTGGCAGGAAAATAGCATTTGCACATTTTTGTACAATTTAGTAGGAAATCAACAGCTTCATGACACATAATGAATCCTTTTTGTAGAATAATTTGCAAATCGGTTTGTTTCATGATTTCTGAGTAATATTTACAGTAACTGTATCTGAGCTTTGCAAGGGTTCAAATAAGCGGTGAATGCGGAGAAATTACAAAAATCAGGCGGTGAATGCGGTGAAAAAAACCTTTATCACCTGGTAGCGGTGAAAATACATATTTAGCGGTGAATTGTGGTGAATTTTTGTTAGATCACCGCTTGCTCTAGCGGTAATCTTACATAATTTCACCGCTATCACCGCATTTCACCGAAAAATTATGTACGAAATTGGCGGTGAAAAAACTTTTCACCGCTTATCTTACATATTTTTCCGATTATTTTCTCGACCCGGGAGGCCATTCCGATAATGAATCATGGTAATTTCAATGAAACCCCAAATTTCATTGATGGATCATTGATGGATCATCATGGAAATTCTCTAGGTTCTCGATCAGCTGAAATTTTATATGCGTTTGTTGCTATTTGAGGCAAAAGATTTTCAATATAACTAATAAATGTAGTAGAAGAAATAACTTATACAAAAACAATGGTTCTTGAGCAACAGCTCGTGAGATCGAGTCAACATTTACAGGTACAAAAAATAAATTATTTCAAGTCTTAATTCGCAAATAGCGGTTACAAAGCACATGTGAGTAATTTGTTTAAAGGAGAACATATGAACATATTTTAATGTTTAATATTAGTTTCATAGAGGTTTTTAAAAATGAGTCTCCTGAGTCGAATGTAATTTCGCAGTGGAGAATAGTATGATTAATCTACGGGCGGCCGTGAATTTGAACGGGTCGATCAATGAAATTCTATGTGACCCCAACGCGGAGTGCTTTTGACTTTACAATCTTCGGAATGAAAACTTCATGTTTTTGTCAACTTTTGATCATGAATGAAATTTACGTGCCGATTTTTTCTGATCATCAATTACGGCTTTGTTTCTAATCGTTTTTAAGGTTATCCGTTAAATTTTTCGGACTGAATTTCGAATTTCGGACCGAAAAAGAACAAAACGAATAAGAAAACTTTATGAACGCAAATTGTTGTTCAAACTTGGTTATCTTGTACTTTTTCATTAATTAATTGTAGTCTTGTGACCTTTTATTCCGCGCCGTCTGTAGCTTTTAATTTTTTAGGCGGTCTCTTTTCTGTTTGTTCATGGCTCAACATTATTTGTTCACACTGTGTGGGTTGGAATAAAACAGGTTTTGTTTAACTAATCCAACTAATTTTGGCTCGTCTTGTTGTCATTGCTTAACTAGAGCTTTACTTTATGATTGTCAAAAAAGATAAGACCACGGTTAAATCTGAGCAAAGAAATGTGAAGCGTTAAAAACTGAATGTTAACTCTAAAAACAGATTAAAGACAGTTTATTCGGATGCGATATAATGCCGGTATATTTCAAGTTTCAAGTTGCTACTTCTGCATTATCGGAAAAGGTTTATTTAAATGAATAAATTAGATATTCAATTAAAGAAAGAAAACTGAGAAAGGTAACTCGGTTCATTGGGAATGCTTATCATGCAAAAATATGAAAAACAATCCGTCGCATTGGATAAAAAACAGGAACTTGAATGTGTAAAGGATATTAAATGATTTCAAGACACTGAAAGAAAATCTAAAACCAAGAATTTCTAAAAAAAATATTTCACAATATACCATAAATTTGCGCTTAACAGGATTTTGTTAATAGATTTTAAATTTTCTCATTTATCGAAAGTTTTTCAGGTAAATACTTACTTTTTGATCCAGAAATTTTGTTTGACGGGTCAGAAAGAACGCCACAAAAATGGATGTCAAAATAGCTAATTGATGAAAATATGAATATGCTTCAATTATTTCAAAAAAAAGCTGCGCCAAAAATGAAGATTTCAGTAGCTTTGAGGTTAAAAAATTTAAACTTACTTTGCGTGAAAAATCAATTTTTCAAGTCCACGACATTTGTGATCAGACAATTACAATAGGGAAACCAAACAAGTATCTCAAGGAATTTCGTCAACGGTTTTTGAAGCAAGTGGTTCATACTACACGTAAAACAAGAAAATTTTTTAAAAAAATCATAAATCGTATGTTTAGAAACAGTTGCTGATTCGTCGAAGGCTTTAATTGATCTTGCAGTTCAAAATCACAGCACCTCAATTTCTGAGCTGTCGATGGAAAATTCATCCGAAAAACATCATCCAGAATAACTTTGACTTTCACTGCAACAAAGAATTCATTTCAAAAAGCTTTACTGTTTCAAAAAATATTTGGTCAAGAACAACTAAATATTGAGAAGAAGTAGTTGAACACAGAATCTATCAAAGTTCAATACTTTTTATTGTTTTTATTGGTGATTGAGTAGGTGGCCCATATTCGAGTGGCAGTGTGAAGTTGTATTCATTATAACATGTTAGCATAACATAAACAGAAATTGCGTATCTGCAGTAATATTTGTAAGCAATTCGTCCGTTGCCATTTGCAAAAAAAACTGTTGGGAATTTGAGAGAACTGGAAGTAAAAAAGAAAATTAAGGTTAATATATGCGCTGCGTTTTTTAGCGTTCACTAAAAGAATTGACTCTGAAAATTAAAACACTCCAATTAGACTTAAAAAGAACAACAGTTGTTTCACTTAGCTTCTTTTTTTGGTTCTTGAAGTTCATTGAATTCTCATTTCTAATTCTCTATCAGTTTTCGGAGGCGTACTTAATGAATCAAAATTTTCAAATCTGCGCAAGAAAATAAATTACACATTTTTTATACCCTAAGTACTCTTGAAATAGACCAAAAATTCACAGCTTTAACACAGGAAACAAAAGATAGCACGAGGAAAAAAGGATTGCAGAAAAAAATCAGGTGAAAACTGATCCTTTAGTTAAGTGCATTTATAAAGTTTATAAACTGCATTTATAAAATGCATTTCTAAAGATCACTGGAAGACTAAATATTATGTCCTGAATAACTGCTCACTTTACGCGAATATCTATATCTCAATTCAATAATTTTAAGAAAATTAAGATTTTTCTAAAACTAGACAGCTATAATGAACTTTTAACAATTCTTAAATCAAACTATCCACATTACTCATTTTTCATCAATATGTTTTCAATTCACAATACCGATAGTTAGAAAATAATCAAACTATCCACATTACTCATTTTTCATCAATATGTTTTCAATTCACAATACCGATAGTTAGAAAATTTTGCTGAACCGTTGAAGTTTTTAACTAATCCTCACATTCTAAGTCACATAAAACATATTGTTCATTGATTAAAAAACTGATCTCAAAATTTCTTTGAAATTGTCAGTCAAAAGTTGCTCCAAAGACGTTCCGATGTGAGGACAGTACCGAACTAACACGACTGAAAATGTAATTGAATGCAGCATCTATCAGAGTTCATGGTTTTTTCTTGTTTTTTTTTCTCTTCACTGAGTACGCGGACGTAAAATGACGGAGATTTTATTTTGTTTGCATTATAACATCTCATAGACAGACAAATTAAGTTACTGATACTTTGGGTTTGAGGTATTTGTAGGCAATCCTTTTCATAAGCAATTTTTTGGTTGAACTATGTAAGTAATTTTTCGAGATACTGAGAGACAGTAGGAGATGTTGAAAAACAATTAAGTTGAGCTCAAAAAACGACGACAGTGGTTTCACTTAATTTTGTATTCCGGTTCCCAAAGTCGATGAAAATTTTCGCATTCTTCGAGTTAAGTATCGATCTATGAGTTTTTGGAGATAAACATGATGAATGTCAAATGTCAGGAACTTGCGCAAAGTTATAAATTTCAAGATTTTTCCATAGCTCAATAGAGTGGCCTCATTAGAGAGTTTTTTAAAGAAAACTACCGTAACAGCAAATTGAGGACAAAGAAAACTTCTCCATACAATTTTTGGACAGAAGAAAAGGAATTTTTGTTTGTTTAATTTAATCCCAATACTTCCTTTCTGTAGAATATTACATGAGGTGTTTGAGGAACAAAGTCCAAAAAATAGTAAAAGATTTCGTATTTTTTCATGTAATGAAGCATTTTCTCCTGCGTTTCCCGCACCCCCGAAAAACTATGTCGCACGGGTATTTTTATATTATTGTCTGATTTGCTGGCTTTTTTGTTTTATGAGAAAAATCGGTGAGAAGACCACCAGGTTTTTGAGTTAGATCTGCCATGCGATCATTTGTTTGTAAACAGTATTTTTCCCCCTTTTAAACACCTGGAATTGGTTTTAACCATTTTTCCAGAGAACAGATTCCATTTTCAAACACTTCACACTTACAATTGTTTTATAAATTTGATCGTTCGTTTTCCGTTTTTTTACACCTTTATTTGATTTTTCTGTTTTTATTTCGTACATTTTAAAGTTGAACAATCCAAATTTCGAATAACCGATGTAGAAAATTTGTTTTTTTTTCTAATTTGCACAGGTGTCGCGTGACCAAAGCCTCTCCACGTGACAAACTGCAGAAGTACTCTTTCCCCCTCAACCCCCAGAACATCAACCTGATCCTGGCCGATTGTGGGATCAAAGACAAGACCAAGCAGGAAGTGAGCATGCGATGTGATATCGAGACATTCATTTCACACGAAAACGGCCTCAACACACCGCTTGTTCTCATACTAGGTAATCAAAATTTTACCCCCCCCCCCCCTCCCCTCCCCCCCCCCACAAATAAACCATCCTCTGTGTTAAGATCAGCCCATCTTTGAAATCGTTGACATCACCACACGCTTTTAATGGTGTGATGTACACATTGTTACAAGTAGTCATGATTCGAAGATTACAAAGTGACAAACAAAAATTTTTGCAACTTTTACAGCTTTTTGGGAAATAAAGTTTTATTACCATCATCCTCAGTTGCGCAAAGAAGTAAAAAAAATTAACCCCAACCCTTCTTCGCCTTCACAGCCACCAATCAAATTGAACGTGAAAAGGCTATTCTGAGACCGGCGGGGGGGGGGGGGTGCGTATAAGAATAATTCTATCAGCTACAGGCACTATTAGGCCCGACGTTCACAATATGCCAATATGACAAAATTGAAATAACACGTGAAAAACAGTTGAACGTCATTCGTTTTTTAACTAACGAAATTTAAACTTCTGAACTGCTTTGCCATTTTGTTATTTTAAGCACTGAGCTTGAAATAACTTCAAACTTCTGAACTTTTTTCTGTTAGCGGGGGCTTCATCCCCCGCCCCATATCTCACTCATACCCGTCCCCATTTTTGAGGATATCATAACTGGACTGGGTTATTAAATATTTACAGTGGGTGGTGAGTACGACTGCTTCGAGCGTGCAGCCAGAGCCCTGGCCAACTCAATCCCAGTGGTGGTGTGTGAGGGGTCAGGGGACGCAGCGGACATACTCACTCTAGCCATCAAGCTCCATATCACGAACTCAAAGTACACTCACCAAATTCTCACTGCCCTCCAGTGCCAGAAAATCGCATCCATCATGGAGAGAAAGTTAGTATTTATTACTAGTAATAATAGGAAAATTATTAGTTGGTAGCATAGTATTTATTACTAGTTATAATAATAACATTATTAGTTAGTAACATAGTATTTATTACTAGTAATAATAGTAACATTATTAGTTAGTAACACTTTCTTGGTAACATAACTTATAAAATTTTTTTATCAGGGTGCTGCAAAAGCAATACTTCCATAATTGTAGACTCGAAGAAATGCGGTAAGGTTTGAGCTTGACCGCAAATTTAGCGAGAAATTTAAATAGAAAAACTGAAAAACTTTGAACAAAAATAGCCTTACCTAACAGTTTCTAAATGAAAGTTAGAAACCACCCAGGTCTAGGTACAGACTTATGAAAAGACAATGCTTGACCAAAAATGTCCTATGAAAAGACCATACTCGACTCATTTGAGCTATGAAAAGATTTTAGGTAGATTTGAAGACATTCTGGACTCTACCTCGACTCAGATTTTTCGCAAAAGGCTTTAGCAGGACCCATAATTTTACAAAAGACTTTAGATCGACCCAAAAATTGGGCTAGACCTAAGCTCGACACAATGTTTGAACAAAATCGATTAAAAGTCTTTTAATGGGTTCATCATTGGTCTTTAATGGCCGCACAGCGATAGCTGAGGCTATTATTGGCCTTCTATTGGTTTTTTCGTCGTTGCGATTTTTACGACCATATGACGTCACAACCACTTCAAATCTGCTTTTTGTTCATTCGTTCATGCAGTTTCAACTGAAGTCCATGCGTGACGTCATTTTTCGCTCTTAGTGGAGCGAGTTTTTGTTGTTCATTTGCGTGATTAAATATTTGGTCACACTTGACTTCCTCACTCACAAAAATGACTTCTTCACTTTCAAATTGACTTTTAATTACCTTAATTCAAAGACATAAGATCAAATGGGTGTGTGTGTCACTCTAAATGAAGGTTATTAGAGAACAGCTAATAGAGGCAGCAAAAATTTATACATATTTTTAATCAAAACAATAACATATCAGCCGCAATGAAAAGACGAATTTCTTGATCTGTCTTTATTACTGTTTTTTGGGACTGCAGATCTACGAAGCTGTTGCGGCTATTTTCTGGCAATCTGCCAGCTATGTTTTCATATGTCTGCTTTCTTGCCATTAAAATTTTACGTGCAATATTGCATATAACGTAGTCAGCATGTATGCTCCTAATTGGACTAGGACCAATACACATAAACTAGCTGGTTTCATCGAATCAAGTAATGCGGTAATATACTCAAGCTGCCACAACTATTTATCTTAAGTTTTGACAAAATTTTTAAGCATTTTGACAGTTTTCCAACTGATTCTTAAGTTGAACTTCTCCTCTGGTGCACAGCTATTTAGTCCTGCACCGGTTCTACTTCTGTATGTAAGAAGCAGAAAAAATAAAAATTTCGAATTCTGAAAAAACAGACTTATGAAAAGACTAATGGTGGAGCCATGAAGAGACCTTAGCTTGACTTTCCTCGTTATGAAACTTTATCTCGACCCATAAAAAGATATTAGCTCGACTTCAACTAGGAAACTTGACCGTGCAATTATAGTCAATACTGGCCCCCTACTAGACTTTGAAAATTTTTTCATAAGTCGAGGCCTAGGCCTGGGGAAGAATTAGAAATAATTAATTTCCTCATTTTCCGAGACCTCTCCAAGCTCAATCAGAGACGGAAAGGAATTCAGCTTTTATTTAAATAATTTTTCTGTTATGAAATTTTAGCAGGAGGCCTCGTTCTAGTCTGTGCATATCAGGGAATATTCCTACGTGCGTATATTCCAACTTTATCAAAAATTTTTCTTTGAGGTGAGCGAAAAAGATTTATTCAATATCAGTGGTAACTTGAAGCAACTTTTTTGTTGAAATTTTGAATCAATTATTTTGAAATTATGTAAAAAATTTAGCTCGAAAACTTTGAAACATAAAGGCACCCGGGTTGAATGTCCCCCCTAAAATCCTCCCATTTTGATGTAAAAATGGGGGGCAATTTGTCGGATCTTTTCCGTTTGTGCCCCCCCAGCTTAGTGGGTGCATATTATTTGCGCCCCCCAGACGCACGTGCCATATTTTTACATGATGATTTACTATGTAATGGCACGTGCTCTGTAACTGGGGGGAGCATAACGTACTGGGGGGGCACAAACGGAAAAGATCCAATTTGTCTATGGGGGGTAAATTGATGTAAGAGTTTGGGGTTTATTTGTTCAGAGGGGGTAAAATGATGTAAGAGCTGGGCTGCAATGGGAGGACTTTTAAGGAATTACCCCCTGACTGAAATTGCCATGTAAGAGTGGGCTGCAATGGGCTGCAATGGGAGGACTTCTAAGGAATTACCCCCCATGACTGAAATTGCCATGTAAGAGTGGGCTGCAACGGGAGGAGTTTTCAGGAATTACCCCCCATGACTGGAATTGTCATGTAAGAGTGGGCTGCAATATGCTGCAATGGGAGGACTTTTAAGGAATTACCCCCCTGAATGGAATTTGTCTTTTACCCCCTCACTCTTACACCATTTTACCACCCTTGGCAGACCAAAAAAGATGTAAGAGTGGGGGGTTAATTTGTCTTTTAACCCCTCACTCTTACACCACTTTACCCCCCTTGGAAGCCCAATGCAGCCCAAAAAGACGTAAGAGTTTTGAGCTGCATTTTCCTAAAAAATCCTCCCATTGCAGCCCAACTCTTACATCATTTTGGGCGGAAAAATTCAACCCGGGCAGACTATATTTAGTATTTACCACAAGTGTTATAATTTTTTTACAATACTTGACGGCTTTTCAGGGAAACTTCTTTATTCTCAAAGCCCTCCCAGTTGTGATAATTTTAATGCTCGTAAGAACCTAAAAAATAAACCCCACAGAAAATAAGTAACACTATATTTGTTAGAAAAAACACCCCGACCACAATAGAGCTCCAAGAAATAATTTGCTTCAATTGAACCTCAGTTTAAATTGTTTGATAATAATTTGTTGTAAAAATTGAACTCAGTTGATTCAAACGTCAGAGTTTTAATGCCCTTTACCAGCTGCAGCCGAGTGTTTTGAACACCGGAAATTATAATAAGATCCCGGTGTTTCCCGTCAAAGATCCTCGAAGCCAGTCGGTAAAATCCAGGGATCTTACCGGAAAACTTATCTGGGATTGTAAGTTGGGGTACGGTGGAGTAAGACGCTGCATTTCCCTCAAGGACGCCAGAAATTTTTTGCACAATTTTTGGGAGAAATTGTTCTACTCATATCGTGAAAACGAGGATGTTAGAATCCATGCCATGATTTGCAAGAAATTTCACGATTTTTTGACAGGAAACCCGGGAATTACGGAAGATCACAGAAGAAATCAGGGATCTTGTCCCTTTTGGATAACTGGACAAAGTTTTACATCTTGGCTTTTTTTAACCTGTAGCAGAAAAAAATTATGTGGTTGTTTTCACTTTAAGCTAATAAAAACGATTTTTTTCTGTTTTCAATTTTGACTAAAAGTGAAAAACCTTGAAAAATTGTCGAGATATTTGCTTTGAAAAAGGACTTTTTGAAAAATATACTTCACAGTCTCAAGAAGTTAACCTTAACCTAAAATATGGAAAATAGTGACAACAAAGATTTCGACTACTCTGTGGTTGTCTTTATGCAACTGGTATCAGTTTTCTTATCCATATTGACTTTCCGTTTCCAAATGCTTGGTTACCATTTTGCAATGGACGCTTTTTTTTATTTGATCTATATGCTGCCGAAAATCATCTTTAGTATTAATTCCCAGACAAAAACTTTCAAAGATTAATTGAGCGAGATCAATTGGAAAACGTAAAATTTTTGTCCAGAAATTTATTTTAGGTTTTAAAAAATCAATAGTAAAATCAAACGGAGACCTGAAAAACTTTGCCAACGAAGGTTTGAGAATTCAAGGATTGTGTTTGTCTAAATGATCTCTGTTTCAGGATTCAAATCTACGTTCCAGTCAGACATTTTCAGTCTAATTTTCGCATTCAGAATATTTCTCCGTACAATGTCCCAATAAATGTTTGCATGTAAATGTCCCAAAAAATTATAAAAATTTCCGGATTTCCTTGTTATTTTTTGTAAGGAAATCTTATGATTCCCGATTTTCCCGGAAATTTATATTTTTCGAGAAATGTTAAAATTCCCAGAATTCCCCGCATGAATCGCTTTATTTGATACACTTGGTAGGGACTGAACCAAGTTATTTATTTTTTAGCTATTTTGAAACATTTTATACCTGAAAAAAAACATCTATTTTGATCCAAAAAAAACTTTTTTTCAAATCTGTTTCCGCCAAAAACTTGAAGTAGCTACCCGGACTTGAGTCGCAGAGCTTTTCAGCGCTGAACCAGCACATTTCAAGAGTGAAAATTTCATTCAGTTCTGAAACATTGTATCTCCAGAAAATTCTAAGTTTCTTTATGTGCAGTATTTCCAGCAACCTCCGGGTACGCTAGCCTTTTAAAAATTGTTCTAATACGGTTTTTCATACAATACTTTTTCCGTTTTTATAGATTCTGTTTCAATGTCAGTTAAGATTTTAGTCAAATTTGTTTTGTGATTGATTTATGTTTTATACTATAAGCATCAACTACAACGTGTTGTTTGCTCGAAACGGATTCAAATAAATGAACTCCTGAACCATAGTCTAGCGGGATAGCCATGGCACCTTAGCCCTAGTTGGTTTACATTTTTATTAAGCTAATGTATACAATCTCATAAACAATTTATTTAAAAATTTTGTCCACATGATTTCAACAAAAAAATAGAGCTTCGTATTTTTAAAAGAATGAACGTTAGTAAAAATAAGGAGCTAAATAGAGAGAAAATTTTTCTAACTTGAAAAATTATTCCATTGTGTTCAGTATTGGTTCACAATTCGTTCGACCTAGCTATTTCTCGGGACAATACGAAATTACTAACTTGTAAAATCTCGCAATTTTTGGTGATAGATGGTTATCTTTTGAGATCTCGGAAAAATTTGAAAAAAATATTTATCTTATAACATCTTACAGGAGGAATGTCTATTTTACACAACTCTTGCAAGTTCAAGTTTGCTCCGGTGAAGTTACCGTCTCTTCAGAATGTTTTGAGCAGTATTTTTTTTTCAATCTATTAAAAACGCAAGAGTATTTATTTGTGTTTGAGTATTTTTGTCAAAAAAAAATTGGAATGCAATAAAAAAATCTAAATTCTTACTTTTAGATTACAACTGCGTTTTAATGTATTTGTCAGTATGTGGTTTAACATATAGAATTTATTTGTTACCCCGTTGAAAAAAATTTGTCATAGTTTTTTTTATATGTCAATCAACTCCGAATCTGATCAAGCACTTTTTTGCTTGGAAAACCCTTTTAAGACAAAAGATATTATCTTTTGATATTCTTTTAAGGTTGATGCTTATCATGTAAGAATCTGACAAAATCTTACAAGATCTTACAAGATAACAAACGCCTCCCCCGTTTAATCGGACATCAAATTACTTAATTTCTGTTTATTAATCCGGATAGGAGGCGAATTTTATCGCTCCTCGCAATTTTTTTCAACAGCCATCGAATTTATGCAGGTTCTGCGAATTGAAGAATGGAGGACCAAAAAAAGGAACACATAAATTCTGGCCAGTATAAGAAAACACATTCAAATTACGCAATCAGAAGTGTATTTTAATGTAAATTTTACATGCAAAAATCCTTTATGTTTATAACAGTGAACGTACAATTTTGAACCGAGAAAATTTATTGTTGATCAAAGTTTTTTATCAGATTAAACACAAGGCGTGATCCCAGCAAATCTGGTGCTAATGAATTTGAAACCATGCCAAGACTGATTGGTTCATAAATGAAAAAAGTCTGGTCTTGATTTGTATTTATCAATTTGATAAGCAATCAGTTTACTTTTAAAGTCATCTTTCTGTTCTTTGTTTCTTATTGACTCTGGTAAGGCATTCCAATCCTTGATAGCTGTACGAGTAACGCAGTTTTGTAATTTTTGGCCTTTGAACTTACAGTTCCACAAAAGAGTTTTTGTTTGGCGTGATTGTACTACTGGCCAAGTAGCAAGCGATTGACCCGTTTTTCGTTTTTGGGGAGAAAGCAGATAGCTGGCTCAATTTGATTTTCCAAAAATGTAATAGTATTTTGTTTTCAATAAAAAGTTTTATAGGTAAAATATTATGTTCTAATCTCAGTTCTTTGGTTGACTCAAATTTCGACCAATAAAAAGAAGTTTTCAAGGCCCAGTTGACTTGTTTTTCTCTTGACACTAAAAGATTTTTTCCAATCGATTGAATGACTACGGCAAAGTAATGAAAGCGACTCAAAACAAGCTTCAAGATTACAAACGAGCATTCAAGATTAGTTTTAAAGATGATCTTGGTAAAGAGTTGCGAATTGTTTATATGGTTTTTGTTTTAAGGGCCATTTTTTAAACAAAATTTTGACTTCGCTCTGGAACGTCAATCTATTGTCTATGTGAACGCCTAAGTACTTGATTTCCTGTTTTTCCTCAACCAGAGCGCCATCAATTTTCAGAACTTCCTTTTGATTTTTTCTTGTGACTTTGATAAAAACTATAAACTCAGTTTTTGAAGCGTTTTAACTCAGTTGATGTTATTTGAATTAACTGGTTAATTTCATAGCTCATGATGAGAGCTCGTTTTTGCTTTGTTCAATTGAATCGCCAGATGTGAAAATAACTGTGTCATCTGCATATTGAATTAGCTCTGCTTTGTTGTCAACTTGTTCATGCATATCATTGATATAGATAATGAACAAAAGACGTAAAAAAACAGTGCCATGAGGAACACTTTTTGCAACACTTAAACTGTCTGAATAAATATCGTTTAATACCACTGACTGTACTCGATCCGACAGAAAACTACCAATTAATTTCAGTGCAGATGTGTCGAAGCCCAGATTATCAAGCTTGATTCCTAGTATTTCATGATTGATTGAGTCAAATGCCTTGGAGAGAACAAGGAACGCTGCTGTTACAAATTTGTTTTTATCTGTTTCTTTTCTGATAAACTATGTTGAGTACATTATTGCATCCTTTTGTAGATCTTTATTTCTTGAAACCATATTGATGTTTACTGGAAAGGCGATTAACATTCAAATAATGTTTGATTTGATTTCTCATAAGGGTTTTAATTACTTCAGACAGACAGGGGGTAATTGATATTGGTCTATAATTATTCGGCTCTTCAATGTCACCTTTTTTGAAAAGCGGTATTATATGGGCTTTTGTAAGGCATTTGGGAAAATAAGGTTCCTTTATGCAGTTGTTCACAATGTAGCTTAGATGATGAGTAAAAATTGGACTCGCATCTTTAAGAGCCCATGCGGGAATAAGAGATTGACAAAGAGGTTTAATTCTACCAAGTGACTTTATAGCATTCTTTTTCGGTGACAAATCTAAACGAAAATTGTTTCCAAGTCAAGCGTTTTTGCTTTGGAGGAGTTTTCTCTGACCCGCAAAATTTAACTAGTAGTGAAAACCTATAGTTCAGAAGATTGGATATTTGGATATTCTCTTAGGGTCTTTGACATAGTCGTTGAACACATTTTTCAAGCATATTATGTTCGGCTGAGTTTTTTTCGAGTTTCTGATCTCGTTAATAAGCAACCATTTCTTCCTGTCGCTTTCAGCGGCCTCAATTAATTTCTGATAAATTTTTTTGTAATCTTCACTAAAAGAAGTATTTGAATACTCTTGACAATAGAAAAATTGTTTTAATTTATCATAGTTCAGGAAATTTTCACGATTAATCATCAGCTGTCTTGTAGTATTAGATATCTTTTTTTCTGATAGAGAAAAATTGTTTTTGTCATTTCTGATAAAACACATTTCTATTGGAACGTGTTTCTCAAGTGCTTGAACAAATGTATTAGTAAAGAGATCAAACATTACATCAATATCCGAAGTTTGATATAATTTATCTCAATTTGATGAATACAAAGATTGTCTGAACTGTTCTGACTTGTAATCTTTTTTATCAAGACCGTTTTTTTTTGTGCTGAGCTGCTTGCTGATCCTTATGTAATTTAGAAAACTTAATGTAGCAAAATGGTAACCAAAAATAGCATTGTCAAAGACTCTAGTACTGTTCACGGTAAAATTGTCTGCAATAAGACTTCTGGTAAAAATATTTCTACTAATACGATTTGGAACTTCTTTGTTCTGAACTTTTAAATTATACGGTAATAAAATGGTCTTCAAACTTTGTTTTTTGACATCTTTAAAATAGTTTGTATTATAGTCCCCCACTAAAACCATTGTCTTGTTTCGTGAAACAACGTTATCAATGTTTATAGCAAGCTCATCAAGAAATTTGCCTGCTTTGTTGTTTGCTTGGGCAACACGTCAAGTTAAGTAGTAGGTTCTGTTTGTGAGGTTGTTTTAGACTAATCTAAAGACTTTCAAACCGTTTTGACAATTTGTTTAGATCGTTTTGTATTTTTGATGATAAATGTTTCGGGGCCAAAATCATTACTTCACCTCCTCTTCTAAGTTTGTTTTCATTCCTTAATTTCCTATCGTATATAAAGCAGCAGAAATTTTCTTTGTCAGGTTTGTACAACTTTTCATGGTCATTTCAGTGAACGAAGTTTCTGTAAAGCAGTAAATACTGTTTCAACCCAAGTCATCAATCAGATTTTTTAGTTGATGTTTCTTCTTGTCTAAAAATTTGGGAATTCAAATGAAAAATTTTGAGCTCATTTTTTGCTTTTTGTGCTCTCAAGACTGTTGAGCGGTAGTTTTCAATAAGGCCTGGGTTGATTTCAACATCGCCTGCTAGAAGCAGCGATATAGCACATATGTTAAGGCAGAAATAGTTTATTGAACATATGCAACTCAATTGTGTTATAAAAAGAATTTGTTGCAAGCTTTGCTCATACATTGTACTATTCCTAACTGCCTTGAAGGTTTTAAACCTACAATTACCAAATGTTCTCCTGCTTTTGACGCGGGAAATATTGAGGTCAAGAGCAGAAGAGCCAGAATGAAACACCTGATTTGCTGGGAAATAAAACAAAAAAATATTAAATTAAACATATTCATCAAGACAATGAAGTTTGAACAACTCAGAACACACTTTCGCTAATAGTAAAGACATATATCACGATTTATTGGAAGGCGTTTACATCATTGTATTGATAATAACCGTAGTGTGATTTGGGGCGGAAATTGTTATTATAGTTTTGATAACTGTAAACGACAATTTCCGCCCCAAGTCACACTACGGTTATTATCCATACAATAATGTAAACGCCTTCCAATAAATCGTGATATAAGTCTTTACTATTAACGAAAGTGTGTTCTGACTTGTTCGAACTTCATTCTCTTGTTGAACATGTTTAATCTAATGCTTTTTTGTTTTATTTCCCAGCAAATGTTTTATTTCCCACCACGAAATATAGAAAACTGTTTTTAGCCATTATGTAAAAATACAATTGTTTTGAATGTGTTTCTCAGTGAAAGAGATCCTTGAAATAATTTTGATTTTTCCAAATTGAAATATATCATGGATCTATCAAATCGTATGTTATGCAAACATTTGACATTGAGTCTATCACTAGTTTTCGGTTCAGTCTAATATCTGTGTCAGAGTTTTTTCAGGTGACTATGTCAATGCTTTTTTTGGCTCACAACACTTACTGTCTACCACATAGTTTAAGTCTAATTTGAATCATTAAATAAAATTATATTTAAAGTAAAAACCAAAAATGAACGTAAATTTCCGTAGTTATTAATATATTTGAATAGTAAAAAACTATTTGTCCCTCACAAATAAATCGCTATTAATAGTGAGGCATTTATTAACAAAAGATCATGTTAAAGAAATTTGAAAATTATTGGCAACGGAATCTTTTTCAAAATTAATCAAAAATAAACCTAATTAACAAAATCTTTTTTGTTATAGTTGTTTCAAGAAATATTTTCAATTCAGCAGCTTTTATACCCGAAATTTGAAGGTCAAATTGTGATGTGATCAATTACGCCTCGAGTGTGAACTTTTCGAACTAGGTGATTTGGTAACTACAAATTAAATTACCAATTGTTAACTTGACTTCAATTATTTTCGGAGTCGCCATTACGATAGTTGCGGAAATACGCTTCAGGAATTTTCCATTGACTTTGATCACCTATCTGGCGGAAACTAAAGGTGCTTGCTATACAACAACAGCAACAATAATAACAATAACAACAAAAAACAATAATAACAACAACAAAAAATCAACCAATACGTTACCATACATAATGCGATCATTAAACTGAGTTTTTGATAATGTATGCTAAATTTGAATTGTTAGGCTTTTTCTTTTTATTCTGCTTTTTTATCGCCATAAAAAAACTTAAAATTGTTTTTCAATTTCGAGTCAATTTTGTGAGAGAAGAGCTGCATTGGCAATTTTTGAGAGAAATTTGTCCCATTTCGCGACAAAAGCACGTCTAGAACACACAAATGCGCTGGGCAATTGAGTGTGGCCCCTCTAAAAAGCAACCCAAGTGGGTCTGGCACCCACCTCTTGCACGACCAGGATCAAACGGTATTGTTCAGAGCTTGTTTGGCTGCCGTTCTTTTCGCTTCTAGTAAAATGCATTTTTACAAATATTGTTTAAACTAAATGGATAATTTCTAGCTTCACGTTTATTGTACATTTTTTGGCATATCTAGAGCATTTGCTATAAAATTAACAATTCTATTAAGTTTCTTAAAGGAATTTAAAGTTTATGCATCGTGTATAATCTTATGTACATCCCAGTTAACCAGGTTGGACAAAAACAGTCAAAGTTACTTGGGAAATGAGTGATTTTAATCTGCTTTTGATCGTTTTTGATTGGTAAATTTAGAAAGCGATCGTTTATATAATGGGTAAAAGACACTCATATTATTTACAAATTATTTAGAATTATTTAAATTCATTTCACAATTCAGAAAAAGGGTTAACATAATCTGGTTTCTCTTTTGTTTTTCACATAAAACTCAGAAATATCAGATCATAAGGAGCACTTAATTTTGGATATGGGTGTTTCTGATTGTTGTGAATCAATTTTCGCCAACTGAAGTTTCCAGCCTCGAAAACGGTGGGTCGGTGGGTGTATCATTAAAAATTGCTTCAAGCCTGGAAGACTAATAATCTGCAGGGACCGTGTGCCTCCTGCGACCGGCTGGATTTGCTCTATCACTGCTATCCTTCAATTATTCGGTTTTGCTAGATTTGATCACTTCTGGCAAAACAATCAGTTGTTGACAGCAACTCTTGCAGATAAGATTATTGTGCGTTTTTATTGTTCAGACCCGTCTTGAGGGGGAGGAACTATATACTCAAATAGGTTTTTTTGTTCGAACAATTTTGACCGGGCGGTATATTCATCGCAGAGAGTTGTGAGTGGTATCATTAAAAAGGCCGTCCAGCGTAGAATTTGGAATTTAAAAGATTTTGTGAGTATTGAGACTGATTTGCGTTATTTCTATTCATATTTTCCGGAGGTTTTGCCTAAAATTTATTTAATTTTGCTGAAATATGTTAAGCTTGTTAACGATAGCGTTGTTGATTTGATTTTCAAAGACAAAAAAGTGTTGTTGCCTATTTTGATTTATCTTTAGGGGCTAGTCCTGCTTCCAAATGCATTGAGATTCCTCTGGAATTAATTTTTGCCGTTTTTTGCTAACTTATTTTGACGGTTTTAAAAAACGCAGCATTTTTTTGATCTTTTTTACTAACAAATTATCTGTACCTATAATCATGGAAACAATGAAAGTTTTTAAGAGACAAACAGAAAAAAGGCCAGTTTTATTGCAATCATGGAGTGTTACAATTCGGTTTTTAATCAGTCAGTCCATTTTCTGTTAATTAAAGAACAGAACAATTCAAACCAAAGCTTACTTGTGATAGATCCATTTGGCTTCCTAAGCTGTTCCAAATTAAAACATCTATTTTTAAACTCAAAAGCCGGTGGTCGTTTTGACTTTTAAAGTTTATTGATTTTTAAACAAACAAGAGCTTTTGAACTTAGCCAGTATTTTTCTCTTAATTTGGTCAAACTTTGGCTGAGTGTCAGCAAAAAAGAATTCTCCTTCTTTCTTCTGATCAAATCTTCAATTTTTTTTGCCGTTTTACGCGTTGAGTTATGGTTTTGTGGCTTTGACACTACCTGATTTCACATTATTTGCGTTATTTCTATTCACAATTTCCGGAGGTTTTGCCTAAAATTTAGTTATTTTTGCTTTAAAAAGTTAAAATTGTTAACAATAGTGTTGTTGATTTGATTTTCAAAGACAAAAAAATCTTGTTGGACTATTTTGATTGATCTTTTTTGGCTGAAAACTTGGCTAAACGTTTCAAAATAAATTAAACTTTTTAAATGAAATTGTACAAAATAAACTTCTCTGATCTATATTCGAAACAATGAATTGTTTTCAAGGGACAAACAGCAAAAAAGGCCAGTTTTGGTCCAATCTTGGAGCGTTACAATCCAAAAACCTTTCGGATTGTAATCAGTCGGTCTTTTTTAAAAGGTTCTGCTATATACGTTTCTTTTTCTGTTAAACAAAATACGGAACAATTCAAATCAAAGCTCAATGGTGATAGATCCATTTGGCTTCCCAAGCAGTTTCAAATTAAAATGTCTAGTTTTAAACTCAAAAGCTTGTGGTCGTTTTGACTTTTATAGTTGTTTGATTTTAAAATAAACAATAGCTTTTGAACTTAGCCACTAATTTTCTCCTAATTAATGTTAGCAACAAACCTCTAAATTTTATGGCAATTTTACGCGTTGAGCTATGATTTTCTGGCTTTGATATTGCCTGATTTTACAAAATTTTTTTGTTTTTAAGCATTTGCCCTTTTTTCACTTTTTTTCGTGTTTTTCCTATTTTATCACATTATTGACAGCTTTTATTAAAAAATACTGGCGTTACAAATAAAGCAAAATAGAACTTATCAAAATCTTTTAAGGTAAAGATTAACGTTTATATGGCTTCGACACAATTTTCTCGAAGAAAAAAATTTTTTGTCTTTAAATGTCGTTTCCACTGTAGTTTTTGGTCGTATAAAATTTTCTGGAGGGTTACAGGTCTTATTGTTTTTTCATCGAGAATTAGGTGAGCAAATAGTTTGATATGAGTAGATAGCTGATGGCTTTCGTGTCTTTGAGAACAATTGTTAAAAAAAACTTTTCAACTTCGCATTTTTGTTCTTTTTTGTGTGTTTGTATCTGTTACCTAGTGTCTTTAAAAACAGGTTGAATTTATTGGCGTCATGAGAAGGTCAAGAGTACAAAGTCTAAAGTTTTCTGAAGTACAAAATCTTTTGAGTACAAAATCTTTTCTTTCTAAAGTACAAAATCTTTTTTGATTTTTGTCTAAATTTGACCTTCTATTTGTAAACTTAGAACCTAATATGAATAATTATAGGTCTGAACAGCTTCTTTTGAACGAACAAACGAACCTATTCTTCTTTTTCATATTGTAGCTAATGCCTTTAATCACTCTGAAAAAAATAGTTGTTTTCGAAAATTGCTAATGTATTTCCTAATTTTACCTCTTTTACGCTTTTTTTCTAGTCTCTTTTCTAAGTTTTTACCTAATCACAAACCACATTAATCACATTCGAGGAAAAGGCAACTTAATTTATTTTGAGGGGCAAAATATGGTTTAACGGCTCCGACAGCGTTTTCTCGCAGGTTTCAAATGAATTTTTGTTTGCTGTTCCTATTTGTTGTTCATTTTGTAACCGCATGCATACAAAAATGAATTCAGAAAGGTCTTAATGTCCTCTTTAGGTCTATATATGGATGTTTTCAGTTGATATCTGCTGATTTTCTTTCCTTTGAAATTAATTGTATTTAAAAAACAAGCGAATTTTTCAACTTTGCCGTTTTTGTTGTTTTTTGTCCAATTGTAACCGAGCCTTCTTATGAATGGTCCCTTATCTTTCTAGTAACGTAGAAGTTGTATCGTACAGATTCAGTTTTATGACACTATCTTGACTTTTTTATTAGTTTTTATTATAATCGACATAAAGATTTGGAAATATTTAATGTTTGTTTTTGTTGTTGATGTTTGATTTTGCTGTTCGTCTTCCCTCGGTTTCCTAATAATTGCAATGCTCATTAAACTAATGCGGCATTTTGTACTCCACTGAAATATTTGCGTTGGAGGCGATATTTTTATTCATACACCAATATTTTGAAAATTACTTGAGCTTTTTGGGGTTTTCTATCTGTTCCTCATTTGGTAGACAATTATGCCAAAAATTTTTATTAGCGGGATGGGAACTTTAAGTGCGAACGCTTATTACTGAGCCTCCTTGTTTCATAAAAAGCGTATTTAATAGATATTTTCCAAGTAATGAAAAACTTCCAGACAAAAAAAATACATTTCCGTAAATTTCAGAGTTTTTGTCAGTGTTGTATGAAAACCTGAGGAAATTATGGAAATTTAAATGTTGATAAACTTATCTGTTGTTAAATGAAGACAGCAAACATTGAAGTCAGCGCACAAATTTTCAACGAGGCAAAGATTTTTTAGCACTTTTCTGTTCGCGAAATGTGGTCAAAAATGATTCGGCTGTTTTTTCACGATAACTATTAAACATAATACAAACTGTTGGGGACACTTTACAGCTTTTTCAGGTAATCTAGAGGCTGTGTTAAACCATTCAAATTATTGTTCGGGTTGAGGTGTTAGCATATATACCATGTGGTCCAGACAAATATTAAAAATTGTGCGACAAATTTGGGCGATATAGTGGGCTTAGAACTCGAATTAGCGAGATTCTGTAACCCCCTCCACTCAAGGCAATAAATATTTCTACCACCTCAACACATCCAAACCCCCCCCCCCCCACCCCACCCCACCTCACCCCACTGGTGAGTCAATCAAGTACCAATGGAGCTGCCATTTTTCACGTGAGTTGATTTGTTTTAGTTTCCACCAGAGCAGCCAGAAGAAACACGGAGAGTTGTTCAGCATGGACTCGTTCACCCCTGCCACCTACATTCACTACATAGCCGAGTGCTGTCGGAAGAAAGACCTAGTTGTCATTTACAAGATTGACGACCCTGACTACATGCTAGACGAAGCTATTCTAAAGGTGACCGACTGTTCTCTATACCCATTGAAACGAAAATTAATACATTTTGCCTGCTAAGACCTGCTAAATCAAACATTCCCTGAGAAAATTTGGGAGGTCTTCCCGGGTCGAGAAATTCTCCGAAAACTTTATTGGAAATGCGCAGAAATGCGCTGAATAAAAAAAGTGTATTAGCACAAAAACCTTACATAATTTCAGCAGCTTTTCAAACTTTTCTCGGGTTCACTGAGTCCCGATGTCTTATCCATCCTTTAATCCACTCTGCCATTGACTCCTCAAACTCTTGGTGTTTATTTGATTAATAGCCGCAAAGCGATAGCGACTACTATTGGGGGCATCGATGTTTTTACAATTCAAAGAATTTGAATTATATTGGGGCGCTGTTTTTTGCGACTCGAAGAAGAGTCCTCTTTTTAATCAATTTTATTGATTTTTTTTGCTGAAAAAAATGAAGAGTGGAGCAAAAAGAGAGTGGATTTTTGTTCTGATCGCTGTTTTCTAGAGAGCGAGAAATTGAGGTGTGAAAAAAATTCTATGAGCGAGCAAAATTTTTTGTTCACGTGCGGCCATTTTTTGGTTAAGACGTTTGCATCTGACTTTGTTTTAATTTTAGGCTGGTTTTGGTAGTAATTTGAAGGTTTCTGGATATTCACATGAATTTTATGCTATTCGGAGGTTTTTTACGTATTTGCTGATTTTTCGGATAATTTTAGCGATTTTTTGACGATTGTTTTGTTTTACTGCCTCAAATGTGTGTTGAAAATATTTCTATTATTTGAGCAATTTTTAGATATCAAGGGGTTACAGTTTTGTGGATATGGAGAAATTTTTTGTTGAGAAATATGACAAAAAATGGCGAAAATTATTTTATTTTGCAGTTTTTCGTTTTTTTTTTGTTTTCTAGACAAGTTTCTAAGCCTTTTATGAGTTGCCTAATGTCTTGCGAGCATCTGGATACACTATTGGCTAAATGGAATTTTTGTTTGGGTTTATGTGCTTTTGTAATATAAATAAATATATTAACTTTTTCTAGTTTTTAAGTTCAAGTTGTTTGAAAGAGCTACTTTTTCATAATTTGGCTGCAAGTATTTTAAAAAACTTCTGATAAAGGGTTTTAGTAGGTACTAGTTGTTTTGATGAAGTAATTTTGGCAGAGATAGTTATTTTGGATATCAATTTACGGCAAAATTTGTTCAGACTTTTTATCATGTTTTAACAGATTTGCTTTCATTGTTTTTAGTTTTTTGTTTTGTATTTTGTTCCAAGATAATCATAAATTGGTGGAGGTACGTTTTTTCTGACGAGTAGTTGAATGGCGTTTAAGTGGATTTCAACTTCGAGTCGTTTCCGGAATTTTTCCGGCTATTTTTTTTTAAGTTCTGTTCACACATTTTCATGATTCTCGAAGTCAGATTGGAGTATGGCCCAAACAAGAAGTGGAGCAAAAAAAGGAGTGGTTTTGCGGCGTGAAATGGGCTCAATCTAATTTAGTGGAGTGAGAAAACGGTGTTTGAACAAAATTTCGCTCTCTCGCTTGTGGGTTTTTTGTTTTCATGTAGCAATTTCACTTCTATTTTTAGTGTTTTTTGACATTTTGGATTGAATTGTTTTTTAAATGGCTTTCCCAGTCCGTTCATAGTTCATTTTAGTCCCCGTTTTTGGTTTTAATCAAAATTCCGTTTCTCGTTAGCGGTTTTTTGTTCACATGCAGCGTTTTGAAATTGATTTTATGTTTTTTTTAAATTTTTTTGATTGTGAAATTTTAGAAGGTGTTTTCCCATTTCACTCTTAATCCGTTCTAGGTCTAGTTTTTTAATTAATCATTGAAAATTTTTTGAATTGTACGTCGGGACTTGGCCTGCTATGTTTTTTTAATTTGTCATCTCCATCGATGATTCTTGCTACTCCTGACATCTTGGAATTGATTATGGAAGGCCACAAGCGACTATTTTCCGGCAATCTGCCGGCTATGTTAATATTGCATTTTTTGAGGAGTTATCCAGATTTAAAGTTTTAGAGAATATTTGATACTTTGCTCTATTTTAATCACTTTTAGCGTAAATTTTAACAAATTTTAGAGATTTTTGCCAATTTACGTCAATAGTAGCGGCAGTTTAGTGGTAGGTAGTAGTAGCCACTAGTCCCGTTAGTGAGACTGTTTAATTGCTCTCAAACAAAATTTGTGGCAATTATTCTAGTCCTGCTGATTTTCTCGCTAAGCTCACCTCACGCCCTTTCAAATAAGTTAAAGCTAACCTGACTAATCCGTGTCTAGCTACTGACGAAGTCAATGGATCGCCGGTTGATTGAGAGCAATCTGCCCCACGTTAATAGCCGCAAAGTGATTGCTGAGGCTATTATTGGCCTTCTCTTGATTTTAACGGTTCGAATAGGATTATTGAGATTCTACAGAGTTTTTTTAGCTGACTCAAGTTTGTTCATGATTTGCATTTAAGACTTTTGTTTTTGAACAGTGACTCCTGTTATAGAACGTCGAATTCTGTTTTCGAACATTGGACTTTAACAGTAGCTTAGGTACTAATACAAAGAGAATACGAACTGCTGGTATGACTCATTTTTGTAATGAGTATGCTTAATTTTTTTTTCATACATAACATCAGCGCTTTTCAGCGCATTTCATACAAAAACTCTTAACTTTTATTGTTAGATTAAATTAAGTGGTAGAAATTTTAGCAATCGGTACAGAAAAGTGCCGAAATGCATTGAATTTAGACTATTCCGAACTTTAAGTGCATTTCTAACAGAGTTTCAGCGCATTTCAGCATGTAATTATGGATTTGTTGGAATTTTAGAATTTTGGACTAATTTTTTGATAACTTCAACGCAGTCAACGCATATCTTGCATAATTTAAGCGCATCTGGTGATTTTAGAATGCGCTGATAGCGCGCTAACATCTCGATCCGGGTCATCAAGTTAAAAAAATTAGGAAGTGTTGGCGTATTTTGAACAGATCTCATTGAAATGTTCCAATTTTTTAACCAACGCAAAGACGTTGAAAGATATTATGCAAATATAAAACTTATTATATATATATATATATATATATATATATATATGTACTTATATATATATATATATATATATATATATATATATATATAAGATGTAGATTTATTTTCATGAAGACCTTATTTTGATCATAGAGTTTTGTTTCCTGGAAAAAACTGCCTATGAATAACACAATTTTATATTTGTATGATTTTTTTAACAGAAGAATATTGCAATTTGCAGAAACAGCAATGTAGAAGTCAAACAGTTTTTATCTTTCAATAAATAGCCGCGTCCTCAATTCCAGGCGGCTATTATAGCGCTCCTAAATTTTTTTTACAAATCAAAGAATTTGAATTGTATTGGGGCACTGTCTTTTTTTAAGATCTGTTCACACCTTTTCATGATTTTTGAAGTCCAATTGGAGTAGTGATTTCGGTCATGCCGAAACAAGAAGCGGAGCGAAAAAGCGAGTGGTTTTTCGCCGTGAATTTTTTGCTCTAAATTTAAAGTAGAGTGAGAAAATGGTGTTTGAACAAAAATTGGCTTTCTCGCTGGTGTTTTTTTGTTCTCATGCGGCAATTTCACTTTGATTTTTACTGTTTTTTTTATTTTTTGGATCCGATTTTTTTCTAAATGGTTTTCCCAATCCATTCACAGTCCGTTCTAGGTCTAGTTTTCTGTTTAATCAATGAAAATTCTTTGAATTGTACGTCTGGACTTTTCCTGCTATGTTTTTTTACTTCGTCTAACAGATTTTTGTTTCGTCTTACCCTGACTTCTTGGAATTGACTTTTTCAATGACTTGCCTCACTCAAAAAAATGACTTCTGAACTCACTTATGGAACTTTAAATTTTATGAACATTTACTTGTTCAAGGTCAAAAGTGTGCATCTAAGTAGTGCCAAACATATATGCCTTAATTCTTGATTATTAGAGTCCTGAGTTTTTGATTTCGAGTATTAATTTTGGGATCTTCTCCGTTTGCACCCCAGTACGTTATGCGCCCCCCAGTTACAGAGCACGCGCCATTACATAGTATGTCATTATGTAAAAATTATTGCACGTGCATCTGAGGGGTGCAAATAATATGCGCCCACTAAGCTGAGGGGGCAGAAATGGAAAAGATCGTAATTTTGAAAAGCCTTTTAGGGCTTTCTCCTTAGAGCTTATGTGTCTCATAAAAATGACAGTCCAAAGCTAACCCAAAACGTCTACTGCTAGTGGTCTATTAAAGGACTGGTGGTCGCTCTGTCTATCTAATCTCTTTAGTTGTTTCAATTCATGGAAGGCCCCAAAGCGTCTATCGCAGCTATTTTCCGGCAATCTCTGTTTATTCATTGTGCAATGTTGCCTAGATTTTTTGAAACTTTCTGAAATGGTTCCTTGTTTAGACAAAAAGAGGTTATTTTTATTTAATGGAGTCCATTTTTTCAATTCAATTCGTTTTCTATTGTTTGAGCATTTGCAGTTTAGACTTGTCTTGGTAACCATAACCAAAAACCATATAACGCAACGTTCCATGCAGACAACGCAGAACTTTTCTATTTAATTGTGCTATGGCTGCAAATAATTTCATATGATTTTCAAATGGTCACCGAGGATTTCAACACCCATAAACCAATGAGTTAGCATCTCGTCGTTTCAGTGCACTGAAAAAAAGTTTTCGTCGCTGTCTCTTATATTTTAATGTCATTTGATTTATTGACTTTTAATGTCTGTTTGAATTATTAACTGATCCATAGACGTTCCAGAGCAGCAATAATATACATATATTTTCTTTGTGACTTTTTTCTTAAATAACCGCGTTCTAACTGGCTCATTTGGCGGCCAAGGACTATAGACATATAATGCACAAGAATCAATGAAAATTAAAGTTTGTTTGTAACCGTTTTTGTACAGGTTTTTGTTGAATTTTTATTTCACTTTGTCTTGTATGGCTTCCTGAATGTGAGAATCTTAAATCTAGTCTGTTTGTTTGTTAATTGTCTCCTTGATCTATTTCAACACTCAGATTGCACTAAATGTTTTCTTTAACAGTTTTTCGTTCAAAGACGTTTTTTCATGGTGAGGTATATAATTGAGAAGGTAACATCAACATCATATATAAGTTAAAATTGGTTTTACTTAGATTAGTACTGCAATCTGTAAAATTTAGAATAAGTTAAAAATGGCTGGTATATTTGATATGAATAAGTGCAAACATCTCAACCATCTTTTCGTTTTGCAATTCATTTTTTAAGTCAATAAAAACATATTTGTCTCTGAAGCATTTTTGTTTGTTTTGAGATCCATAAAAATCTAAGAGTGTAATGAAAATTTTACTGGATTGAGAAAAATTTCTAATCAAATTTGGAATCTCAAGAGAGAGAGAGAGAGAGAGAGAGAGAGAGAGAGAGAGAGAGAGAGAAAGAGAGAGAGAGAGAGAGAGAGAGGTGAAAGAGCGGATAGTTGATTCAAAAGATGGGTGATGAGAAAAATTTTCTAATTTTGTCAATTAAGGCTGGTTTGTTATAGTTGACTAACAAATTTGAAGATTAGTTTTTTTTTATTATGTCGTCCATATTTGAGACGTTCAAAAATTTTCTTCAATTGTAATTTTTTCAAAACTATTATTTAAATGTATTTGCAGTTATGCAGATGTTATGCAGTTATTGCAGTGAATGCAGATATGCTAGTCCTGCAAGGCGAAATTAACCATTGCGAAATAATTAAAAAATATATTGATGTCGTATAAAGGAAATTTGTTTTGAAAAAGTGTAAGCATGATTAAAAATGAAAGTAGATTCTTGCTCAGTTTTCTCGCAAGGTGAGACTAGATTGAATTTATTGTTGGATTATTTGTGTTTATCTTAGTCACTTAACTTTGGAAGGAGAACGCATTCTCGGATATATTATTTCAATGTTTCTGCGATCAAATCTATGGAAAATAGTTTTTGCTCCTGAAAAAATTCACAACTCACTTGCAAAAGTGCTTGAAAAACAAGCAGACAGAAAGTTGAAACTTATTTCGGGTTTTTTTCTACGCTAACATACTAACCATAAAAAGTTGCTGAAGCTCTGAATCAGTACTGAAATTTTAAAATTCATTGTTTTGTTATATACAGCTTATTTCAGTCGTTTTCGTCCCTTTTTTTCTAAAAAAATAAGCGTCGATGTAGCTGATGTGAAACTTCGGAAGTGATTTATTCGCAGGCTTTGTTTTGCGTGGCTCGCAAAGGGACAGACAACCTTCAATTGGCCATGGAATGGGGCAGGTGTGACGAAAATGTCCGGCTGATGTTGGCTAATGAGCCAGACATCAACTACAGACATAACATCAATGCTCTCATGCACAAGGCCTTCAGTGAACAGAAACTGGAGTTTGTCAAGGCATTCATGGAGTACGGTCTCGACATGAAAAGTTAGTTTGCTGGTTCAATTTCTATTTTCGAAAATTCAAATTTGTAAGTTCCGAAAAATTTAAACATATTGTTTGATATATACTTGCTATGGGATAAAACTAATTATTATAGCTGCGCAGTTGTAAGCTGAGCGTAGCCATATTGCGGTGATATTGGTTTTCGTTTTTGTTTCGTCGTGTGACGCTCTTTTTCGTTTTACATTTTTTCACGCCGGAAACTTCAAAAGAGCAATTTTGCTAATCTTTTCATGCCATTATTTCACTGCTCTCTAGCTGCTTTTATGTGCGTGACGTCATTGTTTAATCTAATGGGCGGCGAGATGTCCGCGCAACTGTGTAATAAATTTTTTGACCATGGCTGAATAACCTAACTCTCTAAAAGACTTCTAAATTTATTAAGGTCATTCGGGATCACTCTAACCTCTTTCAAGATCAATATAGAATCCCATGTAATGCCAATAATAAAAATAGAGCAACCAATTTAAAATAATGGACCTGAATTTTCAGAACTTTTTAGTTTGACAAGATTTAAGTCAATTCAATTCTGTATCTGTTGCTATCTACAGTCTGTTTCGTAGCTGTTGCAACAACTTGACGGCTATACTTGGGCTAAGAAATAAATAAAATTTCAAATATAATAAAATTCAATTGAAAAATAGACAATTGTAGGAATGGAAAGTTAAACTTAAGCTTTTTTCGGAAAAGAACCAAATTAATACTGACCTTGAATTATTCCCAACACAAAAGCGAATTCTAAATTTGAAACTGTACAAAGATAATAATGGTAAAGAAATTTAAACTGATGAGAATGGTTGAATAAGTAAATATTGATTCTGATAAAGATTATATCATGGATTGAACACCAAAATTCTCACCCACGTAATATTGGATTAGAAACCCAAATTAGGGGCCTAAGTTATCAAAGTCATGAATGACCTTCTGAAAACTTTTCCCAAAAAGGTATTTTTCTCACAAAGATTCGGAACATTTGGTAAAAATAGGACTAAACTATCACAACCAAACATAGATTAGCAATATATATACGGCTCAATTTTAGCCAATTTTTGTAACCAAAATCAGTCTGAAAATAGTTATATTGTCGTGATAATCGAAATTTCGGAGTGAGTTAACAGATCTCTGTCGTGGTACTGAACTTGTAATAATTGTTGAATCTAGTATACCCTGGTAATTATACTTTTCGTTAATTTAACTTAGCAAATTTTCAACTACTTTCTCTTTTTGGACCTTTTCTTATAAATTAGTAGAGTTTAAACTGGTATCTAGTAGATATTTGTTAAACACTTTGTTACGTGGCACTCATAGGCATTTGTAACTAGTTGTTTTGAAGGAACCATAGTCTTGTAATAATTAGGACTGGGTAAAACTTAATCGTTTCTTTCGGTTTTCTGTTAATCAAAAGCGTACTTGTACAACTTTAGTAACTTCACAATACATCTCTAAGGATCTGAAATCATACTCAATCTAGCTTCAATTTATTAGATTTAAATTAGTTTGGTGACTAGTAAAGTAGTGATCAACCAATCAATAATTAGGTTAAGTTAGGTTAACGGACTGGAGGACAGCACCGAGTCCAGGACAACATCAAGACGATTGATTTCTCAGAGTATTAATCGGCCAAGCTCCTTCCAGGAGACCGCATAGTGAAGCCACTCTGAGGGTAGGCCTGCCTGCTCGTAGAAGACTTGGCAAGTTAAGTTAACCCATGTAGTATGGAATGGTGAACCAAGTAGACAATTAAAAAGGTCTGCAGTAACCTGAAGTACCTGATGGGCAATGTCTTAACGTTCTATCAAGTTGGTTAATACTCGTCTGGTTGGGTTGTGGAGTGAACACCGACGAGCTCTTCACGTCATCTACTATTTATTTTAAGTATATTGGTTGATCGATTAATTAGAAACTGAATTGAGGACCTGGTATAATTCTCAATCTTAGAGTCACCAATTTATTTCATTTTGTAAAGCATTTCTTAGAAGCTAAAATATCATATAACATAGAAAGGTATTACCAACATATTTTAATAACATTATTATTAGCAATTGACTACAGTTCTATAGCGCCTGAAAATACTTTCTTTAAGACTTGAACGGAGGGCCTGGTATAACCCTTCAGTCTAGTTAAGAGTAGTAGGTTTTGTGAAGTTACTATCCAGTCCAGTAGTTTTCTCTAAGATAGATTCTAGGAACAATTGTGGAATTGTGAATAGGGTAAAACCTCCACCCTAAATATTCAGATTCTATAGCAATTAAGCAATTTAATTGCCCTTGGACGATGTTTGAAGCATTTATTGTAAACGTTTCTAATGCAAAATTGTTGCATGACCATTTTCATCTAAATTATTCTTTCGATTTTACTTCTGGAGTGCCTCCCGAAGTTGCCTCCCTGGTAAGATTGCTACAGCTCTGAACTCTCTGAATTAAATCGCCCCGTCTGTAATTTGCGAGCAATATATTCGACGTCACTCGGTATATGTTTTTTATTTGACTACAATAGGTAAAATTTAATGAATAAGCTGATTTAGCAAAAAATCTGTTTCTCTTTTACGCAAAAACCTCTGTTTGTTTTTCGGACACTGGCCGAACAGATTAATGCAAAACTTTTGCACTAATGATTTTGCACTAATAACTAATGCATCATGACAGCGTGGAAATTATATATGACTACATTAAAACTTTATTATGGAACCTGAACCCCAAAAAAATAGCGTTTTGACATCCAAATATGTAAATTCAAAAAATTGTAACCAAAATTTTGAATAGTTTTGCTAGGTCATTTAAATATATTAAAACAAATAGTGTCATTTGGAAGTTTCAATTGTATATTCCAGCCACATACTCCAGCTAGCTTGTGTATTGTTGGGTTGTTGCTTTAAGACGTGGATTATCTATATGAGTTTCCTGGGTTGATGTTTCTTTTTTAATTCACACTAGATTCATATGCGTTGCTAATCATACGCTATTTCTTTGTTATTTTCTTCTGCTAATATGAAGTCATTTATACTCTTTTTTATTATAATGAATTCAAATATGATCCTTCTGGGATAATAAATATCATAAAAAGATATCATTTATAAAACTATCATTAAAACATTTAGTATTAATTGTTCATCAAAGGTTATCTATCTTGTTAATGACCCTGATTTTGTTTCCAAAAGTTTAAATAAATCTTTTGCACCATTAAAAAACCGAATACAACCAGTAACAGAACACCCAAAACACGTCAGTATTTTAAAGACAATGATGACCAAATGTTTGACTTTTTTATTTGTGAAAATGTTTCGCTAATTAGAATTTTGTTGTGAAGTTGAAAGAAAAGAACCAAAAAAGGACTTGTTAATTAAGGCTATAGTCAATAAAATCCATATGAAAATTTAATTAAGTTTTGCTGTAATTTTCCCAAAATTTTTTAGTGTCAAAAAGGAGAAAAAAGAATCCATATAATTATAGATATGGATAATTTTCACCTAACTAAATAACCTATGCTGCACTTTATTTGTGTGTTTATTCGGTATATTCAAGCAAATGTGAGAAAAAGATATCAGTGAAAGTCAACAAACTACATGCAGCCTAATAATTTGATCCGAACGTTATTGAACGTTTCTCTATCAGTGTTTCTTTATAATTGAACTATTATTTCGTACATTTAACTACATAAAACTCTGAAAATTGTTAACAAACACGAAGAAAGAGTTTAGGATATCAAAATAAGAGATCTTTTGAAATGAATTTCTGTGTATTTGAACGGTGTATAAATATATGGTCCTTAAAAGACTAACAAGATATCATGTGAGAAAAAAAGCAGAGCTTTAAGCTTGTCCCATTTTTTGTTTAGACATTTTTTGATACCCGAAAATGGCGTAACAGTGCAAAACTTTTTTTTTAAATTACACGACAAAACAAAATTTGAATTTTTTTAATCTTGAAGAGGTATTGGCGAAAATTTTCACCCACTATTTACGGCAGTTGAGCCAAAATTGAGATGAAATCTAGATACAATTTGATCAATTTTATATCAATTCAGAAAACCTGAATCAATTCAGATTTTCTTTGTCGAGGGAATCGCGGAAAGATAGACATCTCATTGTTTTGTTATTGTTACCTTTCGAACCAAAAATAAGAGAAAGGCGTTTTTAAGAAACCAATTTGAGAAAATCTTTCAGCCATTTTTAGTCAACATTTAGCCAGTTTTTCACCCGTATTAAACTTATTTTTCATCCGATGTTCAGTTCATTTCAAATGCTCGTTGTTATTTGGAGAAGGAGGTAGAAAATCTTTTGGAATTGGTCTGTTATTCTTATATGTTTGAAAATGGTTTCGAAAAATTAATAAACTGGAACTTTCGTTCCACAACCCGAACCAGTTGAACAGAGACCAGCAATGGCTAATTTTGCTTTGGGTACTTTTTCGAATACACTATGGTAGTTTCAAAACCGTTTTTCGATTTTCTTTTAAAATTTTGATCACGTTTTTTGACTCTATTCGAGTTCTTTCTATTTTTGTCAACCATTAAAGCGACAGGCATGATCCGTTGTAGAGAATAGCTTAACGGTTTCAATCAGCTATTTTTGAGTTCCTATCTCATTTTTTTTTAAATTGTTTTTGGTTGTAGCCCTTTTTAACGCACTTTTGAGGTCAATTGATATTCAAATTTATGTTTTAGTTTTAAAAACACTGAGCAAAAGAGGTAGCAGAAAAACTATTACTTTTAAGACCTGAGCTGGTATTATTTTAGTAACAGAGAAAAACCTTTTTCTAAAGTTTTCTTTGGCGTGCGGTGCTCCTACTTGCTTTTTTACTGTTATCTCCTTTTCAAAATAAGATTTCTGCTCGTTTGTTGTTAAAAAAAGCAAAACAATTGGAATAGTGCTTAGCATATTCCGGGATTTTAATTAGATAGAAATAGGCAAAGCTTGAGTGGAATGGTGAAGACATTGCATTCCAAAATCTTATGAATTCTATTGAAAAGAGAAAAATACGAGGAAAATGTGCGAAAAATGTCTACTAAGAGATTGTACGAGCAGAGAAAACAAAAAAGTGATCGGAATTTTTAAAGCTGTTTCACATACGAAAAATCGGGTCTTTCCCATTATAGCCCCTTCACCCCCCAGCTTAGTGGTCAGATAACCTATAGCCCCCCCCCCCCCCAATCATGGTGAATATACCATAATGGGGGGGCTATATTTTCATGGGGGGGGGCTATAATGGGAAAGACCCGAAAAATCCACTTGCTCGCGCAGGTTTTTCAAGGAGATAACACCTCGGTGACAGCGCAAAGTACTCAGAGTTTTGTTTGAACACAAAGTTTCAGTTGCTAATGAAAAAGGAAATTAAACTAATTTTAATTTTAAAAATTCTGCCGTAAAGCATTGGGGGGATAGATCAGAATTCCGTTCAATCACTCATCATTTGGCTTATTCCACTGATTTGCAACGTTTTTACCCGCTCTTTTCGCTCATTTCCCGCATCAATTTCCGCTTATTCCCTCAGGTTTCAGTTTCGTTACGTCAATCTTAGCAGACAATCATTTTAGTCCTTGCCCAGGAAAAGACTTCGCGTGTGATCGTAACACTATGTTACGCTACAAAAATGGTAGATTGAAAAATGTGACAGCTTTGCTGTTGCTACAGATGATTTCTCTTGGATTTCATAATGATATGGCATTCGAGAAAATGTTCTCTTCGGTCATACAAGGCTTCTTTTTAGGCTTCCTCAAACCTGCAATTCTGGCCCGACTCTACCAAGACACCTGCTTTGCTTACCCCCCTTTTCTCAAACTCCTCAGAACAGCTTGCGGGTGGCGAAGCGAGTACAACATAAACGACGTCTACACTCTAATCAAAAAACGAACCTCAGCCGCTCTAACCCACAAAATAAAATTCATGCAGGGTCGAAGAATGGCTGCGACCCAATATCATAACGGGTCGCTTTCGGGTCGATTAACAAATTCTTTTCATCCTAGACGAAATCACTTACCAAAAGTGCTCTTTGAGGACCCGTTTTTGGAATTGGCGTTATGGTCGACGTTTAGCAATCGACTAGACTCGGCCAAATTTTACTGGGAAAGATGTAATTCGCAATTAATGCTGGCTCTCATCATTTCTGAACTCTGGCGATTGTTGTCAACGGCTCTACCCGCTAATGATAACGATGCCCGGAAGAAAATGATTGAAAATGAGCAGCTTTTTAACGATATGGCGAATGACATTTTGACCGTTTGTTCTTCGAATAACAAAGATTTGTGTCAGCAGCTGTTGTTGTATAAGGACAGCTGTTTTGGGTACAAAAATTGCATCGACATAGCAGGTTAATTATGCTGAAAGATCTTTTTTTAGAAAGTTTAATTTGACATACCAAATTTGCGTTTTTCTAATGAGATATTTTCGTCGTTGAAAAAATTTACACGATAACTTTTTTCAAGATTTCAGCATTCATGAAAACCTTTAAGGCCTTTTTAAGGCTAACACATAATGAATCAAAAATTTAGTTTCCCAGGTTTAGTTCCCAGACCAAAACGACCTCTGACCCTGTCCAAATCGAGGGAGCGCTTTGTTATTGACAGACCAATATTGCACGGTCCAACAGGAAATTTAAGTACCCGTAATACTGTACAGTGGTCTAGGTTGAGTCTGGTGAGGCTATTTCGGTATTGGGAAAAATCTGATCAAAGCGCATATATAAGTCTTTTCAACAAAAAAACTGTCTGTCTCATAACTGTCAAGCAAACCTGAACCGCATTTTAAATTTTAATTGATCAATTCATGATGTCAAATGATGAAAGAAATCAGAAGGTATTTGATTAAAAGTGTTCTATAAACACAACAATGATTTGATGTGCGGATGTGACCGTTCGAATGGGGTGAAGTTTTTAAAAATTTCAATTTTTGTGGTACCTGAAAATGCAGCTTCATTCTGATGAAGTTGTTTCATAACTCAGTTTTTTTGTGAAAAAAAAATTTAACTCTGCGTTTTTTATTGTTTAGGTTATTGTGATGCCAAGAACTTCATAGCAAACAACGCCGTCCAAGCAGCCATTAATTCTCAGTGGAAAAACACATTAAGATGTTCAAACTTAGACATCATTTGTGGACTCTTATGTCCTTTTTACGTGTCCAAAATAGAGTACGACAAACAACATTCGTCTCACAAACAAGATTACGACTTCAAAAACGAAGAGAGCTTCGATTTCTCGTCAGCCAATAAAATCACGAGGAACGCTCACAATGACGTAACATTAACTCCTCTATTAAATAACTCATCCAGTAACATTATAGATATCGAAGTTCAGTCGGAAAGTTCCAAAGTTGAGGAAATGAAGACCAAAATCCGACTTGAAAAACCTACCAAATATGGAAGGTTTCTCTCGGCTCCAATAACGAAGTTCACAATTCACGTGACAGCATACCTCGTATTTCTAGCCTTGTTCACTTATTACTACCTCTACAAAATCACACGGGACCATTACAACGCGTTTCAAATAGCTCAGCTCAGTTTTTTGGGTGAGAATGTAGTTTTTTATTCTCTCTTTTTGTCACAATTCATTTTTGCGACGGCTAGTAAATTGTCGAGAAATCACAAAGAACAGTCGAGAAGTATTATTTAGAAAATTAGTCGTGACAAATACATGAAAATGTAATTAATTTCAGTTGGAATTTTGTCATTTCAGTCACCACCTGCACAGCTGCAGGAGTTGAAACTTATCAATTTCCTCCCGTTTAGAAAAATTCTCCAATATCGGGAAGATATCAAAAATTTGAGCGCGCAAACCAGACAAAGCAAAGAACATATTTTTAATTCCTCTCAAGCAAAGTTTGAAGCAATCATTGCAACCATGTGGGTATTTTTGCAATTTTTTTCTCTTGGCGGTTTTACGCCATCTAACTTGTTCTGTCATTAATAATTTGATATTCTATCATTAAGAAGAAGCATCTGAACTTCATTTGCTGCAATATAATAGTAAAAGATTAAAAAAGTACGCCAAAAATGGTGCACTTTTCTATTTTTTTCACTTTTAATCTTAATCGACGCTTATAACATTTAATAGTGTCATTTGGAGCCCTTAGTGACTTACGTCCTTCCTCCCGGTTTTCAGCAAACAAGCAACTTCCTCCCGGTTTTCAGGAATCTACTCTATTATTTTCGAGCCTAATGAAATTGTTTGAGCGAAATTCAGCCAATGTCAGCCATTTTAACAATTTTTTGAAATCCAAAAAAGTTTCCATTTGTTTCAGGAGTTCAGTTTTCAATGTTCACAATTTTTTTAAAAATTAGATGCTCAAACTCATAAAATGCATAATTAATTTACCCCAGATAGTTTTTTGGTTGAACCTTAAGCGAAGCCAATAACAGTGGTGGGAATAGTGTAAATTAAGACTAGTGGAATCAGAACTGATATTTAATGCCAAAAATATTAATTCAAAAATTATTTGCCTCAAAACCCCACTAAAAAAACACAAATTATTTTTTTTTTAAAATTCACATTAAATTGTTCAAACCACATCAAGTTTTTCAATCTGAATTCCTTTTTTAAAAGCAATGTTTGCTGAAACTTTACGGAATTCTAATATTGGCTGAGTATTTGGTGAAAGTACTTGATTTAATTGATAACTGAAGCTGATTGTTCTGACAACCTCTTGTAAAACCATCTTTTCTTTGCATTAGTTGAAAAACATTCTTGAAATTTTTAATTTTTAAAAGATCGAAAATATTATTAGCTAACCTGAATTGAAATCTTGAAATCTTAGTTAAACATTTCAATAGGCATATCGTTTTTTATATACCATGCATAATTGTTTCTAATTGTCTTTTCATCTGGTAAAAATTGTGCCTACATCCTTTACACTTATATTATAAGCATCCTCGAAATTGAACAAAAAACTTAGGGTTGTTTTCAAAAAGTTAAATTCGGGTTTTGCTTAGAATTGATTGTGGTGTCTCTACAAAAATATTTAAGTGGGACAATATCTGGAAATCACTTTAATTTCTTTTGTGGATCAGGCATTTTTATACCTAGGGGTTTCTCAGTGAATTCTTATATATGTTTGGGCAAATTTGTTAACTCTTATCTTGTTTTGTGGTGCTTGAGATCTTGATTTTGGTTTTTTGCGTTTTTGCTGAAGATATAAAAAAAATTACGTTAAATTAATTTGCAAAAGCACGCGTTTAATACTTTTAAATAATTTGAAGGAAGGAAGGAAAATACACAGAATTTTTTTAAAAAATTAATATGTAGCAGGATAAATTCTCCTTTTTATACTAATGAGTTTTTTTCTTTTTTAGCTTCTGGATTTATTGATTTTGAGATGCCATATGCAGGCATCCTTATGTAGGAATATCAGAAACTTTCTGCACAAATATCTAAAGTCATCAGATTAACATCGAATTTCATGGATTTCTTGAACAGCATTTAATTTGCTTATCAGAAACAATAACTATGTTCGTCAACACGATCGATATGCCTCAATGCCAGCATTTAGTAACATAAAAAGTTTTTGGATGAGTAAATTTTATTTTTAGCCATTTACAAAATGACCTTCTTTTTTACGTTAGAATTTGTATGAAAAGTTTTGTGATGAGATAAAATTTCAATCTGGATTTTAATATACCACCTCAAAAATTGGTTAAACTATTGATATAGTTTGCAAAAAAATCTACTGAGAAATGTAAGTGAAGACTAATTGCAGCCAATGTGGACTCTACCTACAAATTATTAGAGGTAATGTTCTAATTCATATCCAGAGGCAAAATAGCTCACAATTGGCCAAATTTTAGGGGTCCGCACAATCTGGTAATGCTTCGGCAACTTAAAGGTCCGCAAAAATGCACCTACCTATATTGCCAACATATCTGACCTGAAATTTAGAAGATTTCACTTGAATAAATCAACCAAATGAGGTTTCCGTTATTGACATAGGCTGTTTTTGTGACCTGTTTTGGGACCTAATAAAAACATTTTAGCGAATAAACAATTACCGAAAACTGTCCTTGATCAAATTTAAATTCACTTTGTTTTATCATTACTCAAGACAAATCTTTCAGTTTCATTTCTTTATTTCTTTGGTCGAGTTAAACGAAATATTCTCATGAATATAAACCATTCACATTAAAAAATCAGTCCTTTAATTTTACAGAAAACGTAATTTTTTTCCTCGATACGGTACAAAAATGAAAGTTAACGGAATTTTACCTTATCATGGTTCAGTTAAAATTCTATCTTAATTCAAATTACGGTACGGTTTAAGCAGCGTTTATCTTAATATTACGATTTACCTTAACAGAAGTTTAACTGAACAGTCTTAAGGTAAAATTACCTTAACTGTATTTAGTGTGTATCAAAACAAATTTGTGATATAAACTGAGCACGTCAATTTTTTAAACAACAAATTGTTGATATTGGAATTGTATTTTTGAATTTTGAAATTAAATTTTTCAGTTCTTAGCTTTCAAACTGTTGATATGAAGTTGAATCTGGAATTTTAAATTAAACAGTTAAATTAAACAGTTAAACAGTTAAATTAAACAGTTTTAAACAGTTAAATTAAACAGTTAAATTAAACAGTTTCAATTAAACAGTTAAACAGTTAAGTTAAAAAGTTAAAATTAATCAAAAATCCTCCCATTGCGGCCCCCACTCTTACATCTTTTTGAGAGGAAAAATTTGACACAGGTCCAAGTGAAGTAATGATTTTTGAATCTATTTTTCCATAATTTTCCCCATTTTTCACATTTGAAATAATCTCTAGTTGCACATGGGATTGACGAGATCTCCCAACTGGTGTTGGACAAGGCAGCCTGGAGTTTGAAGATGAGACTGTGGTTGAAGAGTGAATGGAATGTGATCAACATGTTCTACATCTCATTCGGAATACTCGCATTCCCTCTCAGCCAGTGCGAGGCCACCTTCAAACTAGCCAAAGGTATATGTGTTTTTGTATATGTGTTTGTATGTTTGTATGTATATTTATGTATATATGTACATGTGTAGACATAAAAAGACATAAAAAGACATAGCTAGACACTTCAGCTAGACATACAAACATACATATATGTATGTTTGTATGTCTAGCTGAAGTGTCTAGCTATGTCTTTTTCGCGACATTGGGTCGAGCTTAAGTCCAGCTTTAATTTTGGGTCGAGCTAAAGTCTTATTGAAAATTATGGGTCAAGCTAAATTCTTTTGGGAAAATTTAGCGTCCAGCAAAAGTCTTTTTATGAAAAATTTGAGTCGAGCTAAAGTTCAGCATGTCTTAAAGACGAGCTAAAGTCTTTTCATAGCTCAGATGAGTCGAGTATGGTCTTTTCATAGCATATTTTGGTCGAGCTTTGTCTTTTCATAAGTCGAGGTCTAGACCTGGGTTACTTTCAAGCTTGTAAGAAGGTCTTAGAAGGGTTTCCTTAATGTAGGGTATTGTATAAGATACGGGGGAATAATAATATCGGGAATAAGCGTATGACAAAAAATGCTTGAAAATCAAAACATGCTCGGACTGCTATTTTGTAAATCAGAGTGTTCAGAACATTTTTTCAGTGCTCCTTCACTACAATCATTGCTGATTTTTTGCGATGAATTTTTTTTCATTAATCAGCGCAAAATGATCGATTTTCTCAAATTCGAGTGCTAGTAAAGATCAAAAGAAATCAGTTTCCTTTTTTGTTGGGTATTGTGTAATTGGGTGCTTTGACTCGTTGGTCATTTTAGCATTGCATAAAACCGGGTTTCCGAAACCCATTCTCAAACTTTTTCGCCCTGCGTGTGACTGATTTTGATCCATTATTGTGCCAATTATGTAAATAATTGAAATCGGAGTTATCTGATGCGGGGTACAATCGCCCTATTAGTTTTACCCCATACTTTCAATCTCAATTTCAAGTATTTATATAGTAAACTATCAAAATTAGACGTAATTAGGGTTTGTGTTACAAGGCTGAGAGATAACAACCTAATGTAAATTGTGCATAAGATAAGCTTGACATATCTTGACAAGAAGCTCTACTTGTTCAACGTATACTTCGCCAGAGAAATGAAGCCTTGAGGAACAAGAACGAATGAGAGCGGGTTATAAGAGATGCCCAAGATCGAGAGATTAAGACCAGTTGGTGTAAATGGGTAGCACACTAGGCTTGCATGTAAGAGATGCTGGTTCGAATCCAGTACTGGTCCAATTTCACAGTTGCTGAGCCTGAATAGACCCTCTAACACAATGCACTGCCAATGTCCGAAAAATCGAGTATACATGCTCGATTTTTTCGCATTTTTTCACGACGCATGTTCTAAGATTATTTTTTGTAATGACTGGTTTTTAAATTGACAAAATACTTGGATAGAGAACTCATGGTCGAATATAGTTCTAAGTTTAGTTGATTTTCAGAATATTTATTACGATAAGGTTATTGTTGTAAGCGTATTTTAAAAAGAGTGACACTAGGCTAGTATCTTGCAAAAACTGTAGCCGAGGCTAATCTTCCATCATACAAAGTAAAACTTTCTTAATCGACTTCAGAATGCAAAGATGATATGTCATGGTAAAGATATTACATGTCTGGTCACGAAAGAAAAATGCAAAATTTTGTTAACAGAGGAGTAAATTGGGATATTTTCTATTTGCGCCCCCCCCCCCCCTCAGCTTAGTGGGTGCATATTATTTGCACCCCACAGACGCACGTGCCATATTTTTGCATGGTGATTTACTATGTAATGGCACGTGCTCTGTAACTGGGGGGAGTATATAACGTACTGGGGGAGGGGGCACAAACGGAAAAGATACAAAAATTGTTAAGAATTTAAATTTTTGGGATCTATTCTGTTTCCCCCCCCCCGCCATTGTTTTTTATGACCCCCAGTTACAAATTATATGTTGTTATATAGCACGTTACTATGTAAGAAAATAGCACGTGCGCCTGGGGGTCATAAAAATTTATGCTCACTAAGCTGAGTGGGGGGGGGGGGCAAAACAGAATAGATCCAATTTTTGTTTGTGTTGTAGTGATCTATGGGCCTGTAGTGTTCTTCATGTGGTTGCGACTGTTGCGCTTCTATCAAGTTAGCCCAAAAGTTGGACCGATCTGGATCATGATCCGCAAAATGCTCGTAGAAACCCTCATCTTTCTCAGGTAAACAAATTGTTTATCTACTAATCATAATAAATTCAATTCTACTATTTCCGGACATGTAAGTTAATTTTTGAACCAAAATAAAAATTAAAAAAAGCATAAGCAGCTGCAACTGATGGTTAAATAAAGTTACAAGCGATGATAATCATTTAACTTTAATTGTAATCATCAGTAAACTAAAATTGTGGTCTCAAAATTTTAATTTTGATGGTACTTATTAATTTTTATTCATAGGAATAATTGTATATAAATAGAAAACATTTAAGCACCTATTTGACAATTCATAAGTCGTGAGGTGCGCATGGATTGATTGTCAATCTTTAATCTCTCACAGAATAGCTTATAAACAACCAAAGTATTACAAAAAATTGAAATGTTTCCATTTCGGTTTACCATACCATATACCGATTACAGAAAAAATACTGTTTTTAAAGTCATAGATGGCTTTAGAACAACTCATAAATTTTTGAAACAAAGAATTTGTTTCCAATTTCCTCCTTAAAACACTCACCATATTCAGATTTGATTTTTCAATTGAGACATCTGAATATTTAATTATAAATTATTCTATCAGTTCAATAATCAAGTTCTACATCTAATGAGGGAAAATCTCACTGGCGAATATAGGAAGCAGTCAGATTAGGTTAATTTTAGATAACAAAATATGTTTTGGAAAACAACATTAGAGTTAGCAGTTTATGCTTCATTTTAAAATCAGATGAGCTGTCATTCCTGTCGTAGGAAACAGATTTTCTCTCTCCAGCTATATTGTTTTTCTGTGGGAAAATGCAGTCGTTGTTAACTCTAGTTAGAGGAAAAAGGTAATTACTCAGAGCATTTAGAAAATTAGTCGTGCTGTTTTTGAGAATAATTTTTAAATATAATAAAAATTAATTAACTACGCTATTTTTGTCATAGCGTGTTTTACTTCGTCACTAAAAGTAAATTAATTTCTAAGAAACTCCTCCTTTTCCCGGAATTTACATTTCCAAGAAAATTTCTTCTCCCGGATTTACATTTTCGAGAAAGAATTTAATAACTTAATGGTGACTTTTTATCTTATGAAGCTTTAATTTGTTTCTTACTTGTTCAAACTGGAAATAATAAAACGACCAAGATACGCATTATCACTCAAAGTTTTTTAATAGTCAAATATTGGTAGATTTCCTTCGATGAGTTGTATGCGCGATTTTTAAATGGACAGTGTTTTAACCACATACTGAATGCATTGAGTAATTTAAAAAAATAGACAATGAGGTAAAATATATGTAAGGTTTTTGCAATATATGTGAATGTGAAGTTTTTATCTTTATTTTGTGCCAAAAAAGCCTGTCCAGTATTTTGTGTGCAGGATCAAAATAAATTCAAAATGTTTTCACTTCATATATTTTATGATTATTTTTCAATTCAAAGTATAACTTTCGCGATTATCACACGACCACGAAATCAGATCGACTAGTTTTAGTCTGATTGAGTGACTGTAAAATTAAGGTGACTTGTAGTTGATTTGAGGGTGTCAGGACAATTTACCCAATGCCATTAGACCCCATGCCATTATTCCAAACCTGTCATTTTGAACGACTATTTAGCCGATTATATAATAAAATGGACGTGAAGACTTGATATGAAAATATAAACGTGAATGGAATCATATTGTCCGCTTACGTATATTAAACCGCTTGTAATAACGACTGCTAAATTTTTATCGGAATATTGAAAGAAAATATCAAAAGGCTTTTGACAAATTGAACGGTACCGGGTTGAGTGATTGACATATTATTTGCACAAATGCTCATTGCGAACTCGCACAACATTGTTAATTAGATATAGTAAAGAATTGAATTCAGCGCAATTTTTGAAGCAACTTTTTTTTCCATTTTTTTTGCGTTTATCTACAATGCAGATTTCAAATTTTGTGTTTGCTTACCAAAACCACGTACTTGATTTGGCTGCATCATTTTGTTCCTAAAAATGAGAAGTAAGAAGAATGATTAAATTGCGCAACTTTTCGCGATGTGAAAAGTAACTAATTAACTCAGCCTTTTTTATCATAGCTCGTTTTACTTCGTCACTAAAAGTAAAATAATTTATAAGAAAATCTTCCTTCTCCCAGAATTTACATTTCTAGGACATTTTCTTCCCATGGGTTTTTATTTTCATGAAAGAATTTAAGAACTTTATCGTGACTTTTTGTCTCATTTAGCCTTAGTTTGTTTCTTACTCTTTTAAAATGGAAATAACACATTGACCAAGATGCGCATTACCACTCAAAAGTTTTTAATTGTCTAATAGTGGTAGATTTCCTTCGATGAGTTAGATGCGAGATTTTTAAATGGACAATTTTCAACCAAATAATTTTGCTGCAAGTCCTAATGCGTTGAGTAATTCCAAAAAACAGACAATGGGAAAAATATGTGGAAAAGTTTTGCAATTCAATCGAAGTTTTTATCTTTATTTTGTGCCATCAAAACCTGTCCACTACTTTGGGTGCAGAAAAAAATTCAATTCAAAATGTTTTTACTTCAAGTATTTTTCTGTTTTTTATCAATTCAAAGTATGTTTTTTGACATTATCACCTGACCACGAAATCAGGTCGAGTAATTTTTGTCTGTTTGAGAGACTGTTGTAATATTAAGGTCACTTGGTCACTTGTAGTTGATTTGAGTTTGTCAAGACAATTTACCCAATGCCATTAAACCCAATGCCATTTATCCAAACCTGTCATTTCCAACAACTATTTAGCCTACTATATATTAAGATGGACCTGAAGACTTGATATGAAAACATAACAAACGTAAATGGTACTATAATGTTCGCTAACGTATATCCAACCGCTTGTAATTACGACTGCTAAATTTTTATTGGATTATTGAATGAAAAGATCAAAAGGCTTTGGGTGAATTGAAGGGTAACGGGTTGAGTGATTTATTTGCACAGGTGCTCATTACGAACTCTCACAGAATGGTTATTACTAAATAGTAAAGCATTGAATTCAGCACAATTTTTGATGCATTTTTTTTCATTTTTTTATTTTATCTAAATTATAGATTTCATTTTTTTTGTTGGCCTACCAAATCAATTTACAAGATTTGGCTGCATCAATTTTTTGTTGAAAATGAGAAGTAAGAAGAATGATTAAATTGAGCAACTTTTCGTGAAGTGAAAAACATCTAGAATGAATAAGCGGTGCCTAAATGTAATGAACAGATAATTGTCCCCATGGTGGGATACAACGTATGAGAACAATAAAGAAGAAACAAGAATGCCTTCCAAGAATTGACCTTCAAATAAATTAAGTACATCGTATACAAATTTTACTGCACTCAATATGATGATGATGTACGACAGACTTATTGACATATTTTTTGCAGAAATTGTCCTCAAATCATGTTTGAATACATATAGTAAAGCATATAATCCAGCCCAATTTTTCATGCAACTATTTTCCATCTTCATTTTTTCGAATTAATATACATTTTCTTGAAGCCATGCACTTTTGTATTTTATTCACAAAATTGCATCCCTGTTCAAATTGCATCTCTGTCAGCTTAAAAGCATCTATAATTGATTTTTTAGACCCATATAAGGGTGCAATTTGCTGTAATTGTTTAATTTTTTTGTACTGACTAGTATAGACCAATGTTAGCATACGACATGCGCTCGATGTAAATTGGCTAAAACACGCACGTGCACGTTATAAAACGCCGAAAGTCTGCAGTGCCAGAAGTTGCTATATACATAGCCAGAAGTTGACTTTCATTGACTTTTTTCCTTTCAAAATGTGCAACTGCGTGTATTAAACAAGGTTACGTGACTCAGCAAAATCAATTTGAAATTCGGGCTTCACATCTTGAACCCCAACGGGTTAAACGCCAGAAAATCTATGTAATTTCAAGCAGAGTTACGTAACCTATACTTAGTCAAGCCGTCACATCCTGAAACGGTTTTTGCTCGTGACAATCGATACGCAATTTTCGGAGAAATTTGCGGGGAAAAAAGTTTGGTTCTTTCCGTTTGTGCCCCCCCCCCCCGCTTAGTGGGCGTATATTATTTGCACCCCCCAGACGCACGTGCATAGTGAATTACTATGTAATGGCACGTGCTCTGTTACGGGGGGGGGCATAACCTACTGGGGGGGGGGGGGGCACAAACAGAAAAGATCCAAGATCCAAATGTTTTCATTCCAGTGTCTTCCTTCTTGTCATCATCGCATGTGGAATCGTCATCTTCTTGTACAACGTCGAGGAGTTTGGAGAGAGGAATTACACCGACATCCAATGGCTACTCTTGCGACCATTCTTCATGACCATAGGACACACTTTCCACAAGACTATAGAGGGAGGCAGACATCCATTTCTGACTGAAATTGTGGTTGTTTGTTTCCTGTTTCTGGGGAATGCGCTTATTTTGAACCTACTAGTGGCTTTGTATGGATCCGTGTACAATAAGGTAAGTCAGTGTATGAAACTTTTTCAATTCTTATTCAAAACCTTCTAGTTGAGCTGGATTGTTTCATGTTTACCCCCCCCCCCCGGCCCCCGGGACCGGCTGGACAAAACGACACCCTATAATTAATATTCGGATCTATTCTGTCCCCCCCCCCAGCTTAGTGAGCATAAATTTTTATGACCCCCAGGCGCACGTGCTATTTTCTTACATAGTAATGTGCTATATAACAACATATAATTTTTAACTGTGGGTCATAAAAAACACTGGGGGGCCGAAACAGAATAGATCCTAATATTCTTTCACTTATACATAATCTATATTTTTGCAACTACACCATGATAAATTAATGTATTGGGGGGAGTGGGGGGGGGGGGGGGGCGGGGGGAAGCGTTCCATTCGCTTCGTATATAATTCGATAAATTTATTAAACACCATATCTCATGACCAATTGAGAGTTGCTTTGTTGTTGTTTCAGATATCTGAGAATTCGTCAACTGAGTGGAAATACGAGATGTTTTGGATGTTGGAGGAATACAAGAAGAAGACTTTTCTCCCTCCGCCAATCAGTATATTCGAACGCATCCTTCAGATATTAAAATACCTCAGTTAGTTATGAAATAACTCTATGATCAGGACATGATACTGAATTCAGCACTGATTCAAACTCTGATCAGAGTCGTAATAGTGAATTCAGCGCTATGTCAGAATTCACTATGATAAAATTCTGAGTCAACTTGGCAACTTCTGAGCATAGTTCAGCCCTGAACTCAGTATGACGACTCTTATCAGTGTTTGAATCAAAGTTTCCAATTAATAAATTTTAGTTCAATATTTGTTTAATTTTGCAACCTTTAAACAAAAACATGTCATCTAAACCAAATGAAAAATTTCGGAAAAGTATGAGAAAAAATGCAGACAGAAAAATATCACTAAAGGGCCTGCATTTCTTGGCGGTGTCTGCGGTGAATTTTTGTCAGCTCTGATCACCTTAGTATAGTACATTTTTAGTATAGTATATCAGACAGTTAAATTGTTTAGTTTTTACAACAGTTCAGACTAAAGTCAAGTCCCCACTTTCTCGGCGGTTAAAGTTACAAGTTTTACAATATTGGCGGCTGTCGGCCATCTTTATTTGATAAATCATCAACATACTTATTGGAAGAACTGAGAAATATTATCAGAAGGCTGGCAAATTTTCTAAGTAACATTTGAATTTTACAGAATAACTGACGTAGAAAATGATTTTTTTCATCAGGGCACAAGGAAGACAGTGGGGTGATCAAAAAAGACCCAGACCATAAAATTCTGAAACAATTTGAAGTCTTCTGCACTTACGAATCGCTGCGCAAAAAGTCAAAGTCAATCTCAACCGAACAGTATGTAGAAAAACTTCTCATTCTTGAAGAAGATCAAACGAGACGGATAAAAGACTGTGCAGCGAATTTAAGTCTGTGCAGAATTACAATTCAGAACAACTTGGATCACAAGCAGAGGAAACGGCGGGAGAAAAAAGCGAAGAAGGAAAGACAAGAAAAATGGACAAGTTTGTAGTTTTGTTCTTGTTTAAATATTTTTGTATTTGTCTATTTGCATTTTATAAAATTATGTAATTTGTTATTAGAAATTCGATAAAGTATATAGCTATTCAAACTTTTTGTTTTTTTAACAGAACAAACGCAATTATTAAGACCGTTCCTATAAGAGGAAAATATAATGAAAACTTAATGTTTTTCTAAGAGTTTCAAATCATTTATGTTTCTAATTGATTAGAAACAAAGTCCAATTATTCAACTAAACTTAACCGGTATTTTTTACAATGTATGCTACATTTGTTCTGACCCACTTTATTGCGGGAGAAACTGTAAACTCAGATGGTTTTTTTGATTGGTCAATTTTGGCCTATCGATATTTTCATCGTAAAAAGTTGTGTGGTATCATTAGAAAGTCTATCCAACCTAAAATATATATTTAAAAAAATTTTTTGAGTTCCGCTTTTCCAACGGAGTTATCGAGGTTTAAACTTTTGCGAACTTTTGACAGATTTTTGTTTTTTGTACACATTTTCCGTCTTTTTAGGAAATTTTTGTGTCCGCAATTGCTAAAAATTGTGTTAAATTTGGTAACAACAGTGTCGTTGGTTTTACTTCTAAAATAGAGGAGGGTTGTTGAACCGGTTGATTCTCTTTTTTTGGCTGAAACCTTTGCTAAATTCAGCCTTCTTTTGTCAAAAAGGGCACGAATAAATTTTTTTTAACTCCTTTTTGTTTAAATTTGCAGGATTAACACAACTGAAGGCCGCTGAATTAATCTTTGTTAACTCTCAAAACGGTTAGTTTGACTTTTGAATCCCTTGAAATTTGCCCCTTTTTTGCTAATTTAACTCGATATTTATGCAAAATACGTCGTTTATTATTGATAAATGGATTTTTTTGTCAAATTATCCCTGTTCATTACCTTTGGACCAATTACTTTCTATAAAAAGACAAACGAAAATAGCAAGGCTAGTTTTGTTAAAGTCGTTGTTTCTCAAAGCGCAAAGAAATTGCGAATTGTAATCAACCGATGTCTTGAAAAATAATTTTCGATTTTTTCTTTTATCTAATGCAGAAAATACAATTCAAATCAAGTTGTACTACTAACAGCTCAAAATGGCTTCCTAGAATCTGTCTAGTTTTTCAGTCGAAAGTTTTTGATCGTTTTCAGTTTAAACAATACATATTTTCAAAATAAACAATTGACTATTGAGCTTTGCTACTTTCTTCTTTTTTTGGTCAGTTGTAGCTTAATTTCAGCAAAGAGAGGTTGCATTGTACTCCTAATGGGTTGAAAGTAAATAGTTCGCGTTCTTAAGTTTTAAGTATTTGTTTTTGACTTTTCACATAACTGACTGGTTAGATTTGACATTATTAGCACTTAGAAAGAAGTCAACATAGAGCACAAAAATAATTTCAGTATATCTATTATGGTTTTTCGACGCGGTCTTCTAGCAAAACTTAAAGGAATTTTCAAATTTTGTCTTTATTTATTCGTTTTGTCGTCGCAAGAAAAAATTCTGAAAATTTGCAGTTATTAGTGGTTCCCTACGGATGAAAAGGAACCTTTTTACTAATTTCAGTTTACCGCTAAAATTTTTCATAACTTGGAAATCAATTGTTTTGAAAGAAAATATGTAGATGTATTTTTCAAGTTTGCACTTTGCTGTTCTTTTTGAGCTACTAGTTAGCTAGTTTCATACATAACAAGTCGAACATCAATCTGTTTGTGTCAAAAAAGCACAATTGAATATACTGAAGATTTTTAGTTTATTGCTCATTGTTTTAACGGCTTTGATACCGGTTTTTCAAAAAAAGGTTCAAATTTTCCACTTTTATATATCTATAGTATTCTCTATAGACGTATAATATATTTTGAATAAAAAAGATCCTTTTTAAATTTTTCAATTGTTTGCTAGTGTTTTTATGCCTTTGAATTTAATAATTGTTGTCGAAAAATACAAGTTTTTCTCTAATTTTTCTATTTTTGATCTTTTTTCTGTGAAGTTTTGTGAACACAGATTAACAACACCAAAATCTTGGTTGCAATTCACGGTTTGGAAAGCAGCGTTTAAAAGTGAGTGCAGACATCCCTCCCGCCTTTTACTGCCATCTTCTTGTCACTGCCGTCTTTGATACCGGTTTTTTGCAAAAAAAGTTCAAATTTTCTATTTTTATATATCTATAGTATTTTCTTGAGACGTATAAGATATTTTGAATAAAATAAGATCCTTTTTAACTTTTTCAATTGTTTGCTAGTGTTTTTATGTCTTTGAATTTAATAATTGTTATCGGAAAATACAAGTTTTTCTCTAAATTTTCCATTTCTGATCTTTTTCCTAATAAATATTACGTAGTGTCAATTTTCAGGGGTCACATGTCTAATTATTGGTGTTCAAAGAATGCGCAATTGATTATATCTTATCTTTGTAGGAATAGATTATGACTTTAACGGCTTCGACACCGTTTACATGAAAAACTTGAATGAAATTTTGTGTTTTTCGTCTGAAGTTGTAGTTTTTTTTGTTGCAGAGGTGCTTTTTCTGGATAATGAGAGGTCTCAATGTCCCAATGTCTCAATGGATGGTCGTAAACCTATTTAAAGATTTCAGTTGATATCTGATGGCCGTTTGACATACGAGATAAAATAGCGAAGCACGCAAGCATTAAGTTAATTTATTATAAGCGGCACTCTTAGGATTTTGCTAGGTTTTGTGAACACAGTTTACCTACACCAAAATCTTTGTTGCAATTCACGGTTTGGAAGGCAGTGTTAAAATGTCTAGATACCCCCCCCCCCCCGCCTCTTACTGCCATCTTTTTGTCACCCAGTGAGGTTGAATAACCTAAGCTTGAGCTAGCTAAAAGAACAAGCCGACTCCTCTCGTGTCGTTCGAGAGAATTTCCTTCTATGTTAATGGTTTACATATATTGGTGTTTTTTAAGCTAACATTCGATAACATTAAGTTTAGCGTAGATTAAGCTGTTTTCACGTGGCCTTTTATGTGAAGCAAAAACTTGATTGAGAAAAGCTATCCTATGCTACCTCTGTAGCCATTATGAGGAAATTTGGAGCAAAAACAAAGAAATGCAGTTTTTTTGAAATATATTAAAGTTTATAAATTAGCCAAATGTCCTCAACAAGTGTCTTCACAACAAAATGACGCATAAAAATAATAATAATGAAAGTGTCTCTGGCATTCTGCTGAGACTCAAGCTCAGCTCTAAATCAATTTGATTGACTGAAAAAAGCGTCCGCTGACAAAGTCTCGATTCTGCTCGATTCGGATCAATAAAAATTTTGGGAAGAAGAGTTTATTCCAGGCAATAAATATACAAGGCAAAGTGGAGTTGCAGGTATGTTGAACAATCAGATTTTTCCTTATTATGCTCCCACGCAATTATAACACAGTTATGAATTGGGATGTTTTTTCCCCTTATCGGTCGCCAGTTACCCAATATATGTATGTCTGTCATTGAATGGCAAGCCTTTATGTAATGGTTAAGTGACTCCGCTTGAAGTCACTGAGAACTTCTGATGTTTATCGAGAAACGCGAAGTGACTTCTGCAGAGTCACGTAACCATGCTTAAAACACGAAACGCGCACGTTTTAAAATGACGAAAGTCAACGAATTCAACTTCTGGCTAAATGGGACCTGCTGGTATTTTGACTTCTGGCACTGCAGACTTTCGGCATTTTAAAATGTGCACGTGAGTGTTTCAAGTTTTAATATAGAACGCAAGCATGTGGGTTGTAAATAATATTTGCAACAATTAAGAGCAAGGGGGGACAAACGACAATAGATCCGCGATTTCTGTGGATTGGGGAAAACTATACGTATAGTCCTCATTAAGATGAGATTTTCCGTTTCTGGAGAAGGGCTATAAGGGGGGGCTAAATTTTCATTTTCTTTAATATGTATCTAGATGACACAAAAAATAAATGGTTTTGGGTAAAAAATAATTTACAAAACTGTTAAACGTATAGATAGAAAATTTCAAGGGAAAATAGATCTTAAGTTTAGTATAATTCTTTAAATTATGTGACATCATTTAAATGATCAATCGAAATAACTGCTTTTATATAATACATTTACATCAAGGAGATTGAGATTTGTTTGATAAAAAATAATTATGGGGGGGGGGGGGGGGTGGTTAAATTGCGTACAAAACTTGTAAAGCATCTTCTATGCTATATTTTTTTGCTCCCATAGTTTAAGCTGTTTACAGAATTAAAATATGAAAACTGTAACACAGACTCTGTCAAACGTTATATCACAAAAAAATCAGGAATAATCTAGAATGTTCTAGAATACGTCTTTGAATCCCATGACGAGATTGCAATTGGGACACCTGTGAGTTGCCTTTTGGCAGTCATCGACGCAGAATGGGATTAGACAGCAGCCCAGACCCAGACCCACGAACCAGAGCAGGACACAGATTAGCCAAGTGGCTCCGCTCACTTCATACTCCACACTGGTCGTCACCTAATAATATCACTCTATTTTTACTACAATTAAAACACTCACGTGCATATTTTAAAATGCCGAAAGTCTGCAGTGCCAGAATTCAAAATGCCAGAAGTTGCGAATTAGCCAGAAGTTGACTTCCGTTGACTTTCGTCATTTTAAAATGTGTGCGTTTCGTGTTTTAAGCATGGTTAAGTGACTCTGCAGAAGTCACTTCGAAATTCTGACATAATATCTCGAACCACTTCGCGGTTCTCGATAAACGCCAGAAGTTCTCAGTGACTTCAAGCAGAGTCACGTAACCATTACTTAAAAGATTTTTGTTTATTGGTTTTTATTTACAACTCGAACGTGAGTATCGATGAAGTGTGTTGAAGACCGAACGAGACTCCTCTATGATGACGTTTTTTAAATCGATAGATTGAACATTGAAACAGAAAGTTCAAAATGTGAAAAAGTTGGAACAAAAAACCTTGGTGAACTAATTTTAGAAAAAGAAAGATTTCCTTTGGCCATGCCGCTTTTAAAGAGAGCAAAAAAAGCAGGTCTGAAAAAGTTTCTGCTCTGCGAGATCAAATTTTTGTTCGCTTTAGTCTTTTGCAAAAGAGTTTGATAATTTTATTTACACTTTTTTGAAGTCCAATTGTTTTTATATGACTTAGAGCTTTTGCTTTGTCATTTTACAATTTTTCACCTCACTGATTTCTATTTCATTTTGGCTGAACTTGATCTTAATCAATTAATTTGTTCTTAGTCGTAGAGCTTCTATGACAGTCTAATTTGATTACTATCAATGTCAAGTTGTTTTTATTCATGAAAAAAAATGTTAAACTATGTCATTGTTGACCATCTACAATTTTGACGAAAATATGTGCTATTATTATTCGAATTGGCATAAATTTTTGAAATATTATCAAATGGCAATTAATTTTCAAGACTCCCCAATAAATTTTTGGGGTCTTTTGAAGCGTCAATGTTAAGATTTGTTGGTGTTTGTTTCAATAACACTCATCTTTAAAGTTTCCTCAAATCCATTCCTGCCTTATTGCTTTTACTACATTTACCTCAGGTGGCATATATGTTTTTGTATTTCGTTCTTAACTATAATTGGTAGCCTAGTATATCGAATACTACTAGCCCTATTGTCAACGATCATTGTCAAATGTTGTTGTTAATTGACAGCAAACTGAATTTCATAGAGAATTTCAAATTGATGGTAATTTGACTGAAAAGTGAGAGTTTTGAATAATAAGTTTTTCTGTAACTCTCCACTACCTAGTCAATGGCCAAAAAATGTAGCATATATACCTTAAGCGAAAGTAATTCAAATATGCTTCAAAATAATTGCAGAAAAGAAGGAAAGCCTAGTCGCTAATTACTCTCAGATATCTCCCTCTAGATACTAATTGTTGATCACGAAGAAAATTAGCGGTTTTGCTATTACCCTTAGCACTAACCACAAGAACAATTGAGTCTTTGCATTTAGTGTCAATTGATTACTAATAATAATCGAGCAAAAAATAGGCTGATTACAGGTTCAAATTGGTTTTGTTTCGACAAAACGCAAAATTTATTGATTTTCGGACATTGAATACGCAACTTTTATCTCATTTCAGCTTATTGTTAAATTTTGTGTTTGATGTTTGGCCTTGATGGGTTTTGAATGAGTTTCATTAACTTCAATCACTCATAGGAGAAAGTTTTGTAGAAGTTTTCATTGTTATCTGGTCACGTTGGCTCTTCTTGTTCTTGTTATCAAGTTTATTTTTTTACCATCTTAAGCATTCATTAGACCTTTAGATTCAATATTTGACAATTCCAATAACTCTTTAGATATTTCTCTCATTTTTGTTGCAAAAATTTGCTAATTTTAAATTTTTTGCTGATCTTTTTCTTTGAAAGTTGTTCATCATTATCATTCGTTTGAAAGTGGTGCGTTTATGGTTCTTATCTATACTTTCTGAACATACTATACTGAGAGCTGAATTTTTAACTATGAAGTTACCTGTGCCCTGCAGCCAGGGCATTGAGCCATTTGGGGTCGTCTTCCCCAGAATTGGGTCACAATCACTGGAGGAGGAATCGGAGCGGGTGCTACCGTGACATTCACCGCCTGGGGACTCACCTGTCCGGGAGGGACAGCGGGGGCGGAAGGGGGTGGGGGACCATAGTTGCCGCCCTAAAATAACTCAAATTAAATGTCATTATAAAATAATTTGCCCTAATTTAAACCTTCCCAGGCTGAGGTCCCAGACGGAAGCAAGTATGTCCAGACCGTCCCAGACGGAAAGTACCTATGTCCAGACCGTCCCAGACGGAAAGTACCTATGTCCAGACCGTCCCAGACGGAAGTTGCCTATGTCCAGACTTTCGCGCGTTCGCCAGACTTTCGTGCGTTCATGTTCGACTTTCGACTTACAAGACTAAGAGTACTATAAAGGGTACCAGCTGACAAAAATTTCATGGTCCAGCATGCTGGATTGCTGGTTCAATTGGAGGTGTTCATTGCTCAAGCAAAAATATGCATGGGTGTAGAGTGAAAGTCTTTTTTATTAGGATTTTTCTTCTATTGGGCCAAAAAAATTTCCTGGGTCACAAAAGCTGCAATTATGATAGAAATATATGTCAAAGACCTACCACTTTTGACTACTCCGAATTCAAGTTGACTCATGGACGGAATTAATATCGGCAATTTCTATTAAGTCTAAGAGAATTCCCTGCTACAGGGTTCCATGAAAGCGTTCATTTTTTATGAAAGAGCAGCGCATTTGTTCTTGAAAACGTACATAAACGTACACATTATTTTTATTCTTACCTGACCAAAGTGGGGAGAATAAAAACAAACATTTTTTATGTGGAAAATTAAAAAACGCTGATGAAATGAGATTCATAAACTGTTGATCTGTTGTATTGATAACCCCCGTTATGTTTAAAGTCAATTGTAAATAAATAAACATAAAGAAAACTTGACCCCATCTTACTTCAAACATTTTGATGTATCAGTTGAATTTTTAGCTTTGGAAACTGAAAAGTTGACAAAGAGTAGTTTCTGAAATTTTTTGTCAAGTACGATGTAAAGAAACATTTTTTAAATTATCACGCTAATTGACTTTCTGCAAATCACAAGAAGGTATTACATTATTTTTCACAACTTTTTTCAAATCATGTTTTTAAGCAAATGTTTCAAAATTTCAGGTTTTTTTGAAATCTACCACAACCATAAAGGCAATAACTAAAATCTGAAGAGCAATAATAATAATAATAATTTTCATAGCTCCGTAAGCGAAGTACTGAAAACCTTTTCCGGTTAGAGAAAAACGGATGTAAAGCGAATTATGTCGCACTTGTTTAAACTTAAATATTACCCTCTAAAATCAAATTTAGAGTTCAAAATCTTGGATCAAATTTGAAAAGTGGTAAGGCGAGGGGAGATGATACTTCATTCCTGCACCACACATGAAAGGCTTTCTTCACAATTTTTTTTTGCTCCGAAAAACTTTATTGAGGGAGGAACTAAGTGCTCAAATGATTTTTTTGTTCAGTCCATTTTCGCCGATCGATATATCATACAGAGTTGTTAGTGGTATCATTAGAAAGTTTGTCAAACGTAGAAGATCAGAATTAAAAGATTTGTTTTTGAGTGTCGCTTTTTACGATGAGTTACGAAGTTTCAAAATTTTGTGAATATTAGGCTCACTTTCGCTGTTTTGTGCACAATTTTTGTAATTTTTGCAAATTTCTTCAAAATTTTAAATTTTTTTGTAAAAAATATTTAAAAATTTTTAACAATAGCCTCATTCATTTTCATTTTGAAAATTGAAAAAAAGATTTGCTGAAATGTGTGAACTTGCCCTTTTAGCTAAAGTGTTGCCTAAATTTTTGATGACCTAGCAGTTTTCATTTTTCATGCAAAATGGCAGCAAATACGCTTTTTTAGCCCTTTTTGTCAAAATTTACCTGTGATGCAGGAATAAAAACTCCTGACTTAAAAACCCTGTAGAGGGTAATTAATTTTACCTCTGGTTCCTATGAGAGTGTTCCAGTAATAACAATTTTTCCGCCTTTCGATATTTTGTGTCCATTTTTATCAAAAATGCATCATTTATTTTTTGATATATTAAGCACTTCTTTCGCCAAAATGTTAATTGCGCAATTATTTCGAATATTGACTTTATTAATTAAACTATGACTGCTGTTTATCAAAAATTTGTACAGATAGGCTTGATTGGTTGCATTAGACTCTGCAAAGTGCAAACTTTGATTGTTCTAAACTTCGTAGGAAAAATCGACTATTTATGACATTGGTTTTTCTCCTAACCGAATTGGAAAGAGCAACTAACTAATAGTTCCAAAGAGGTAGACGCCATTTGCTTTCTTGCAAAAACGATCTTTTCCCCATTTTTGGTTTTTGCGTTTTGTTTGCATTTGATCTCATTTATGAAAGTTGTCAACAAGAATTTGTGTTTATCTAATGAATTAAGTTCAAATTTCAAGATTTTTACGGATGTGACACCTTTTCTTTAAAAAAAATAGTTTTCAAAAATTAGTTTTCAAAAAAGTTATTTTTTTTGAAAAATTATAGAAAAAAATCCGTATTTTTGGTTGCTTGTCTCGTTCAGACACTTTCTCTCCCTCATAAAACGTTTCATTAACTCTCCTATGACCTTTATTATGATTTGTTACATTAGACCGCCATTTTTCTTATCTAACCCTCTTAATGGTTTTGAAGATTTTTTTTTGATAAATTCTGTTAATTTTCAAATTTTGTCCGTTTTCAAGGTTTCTCTTGTAGCTCTATCAGTGATCGTTATCATTAACATCAGTAATATCAGTCCACCTTCGCAGTCTGATGAGAAATGTTTGAGTGTTTGCATTGATTTATAATAAAATTTTACGTTTTCATTGTTTTTGGAACATTTTTTAGCAAAAAATTAACAGAATATAAGACTTTGTTCCGTTGCACAGTCTCGTTAAAAACAGGTACTTATCAATTTGAACTGAATTCAAACCATTTTAACGGCTTAGACAAATTCTTATTTCAGAAAACTTTATTTAAATTTTGGCCTTTTTCCGTTGTTGAAGTGGTTATTTTTGTTATTGTACTGTCACTGTCTCAGTAATAATGACAGGTCTCCTTATATCTCCCTTGAGTCATAATTCAATTTATGGTACTTTCTATATTCAAATATAATTTTTGACGATACTGACTCAACTTGTTTTTGAAGAAGTTGAGCTGTATTTTTGTATGTTTACCCCATTCGTATTTCATTGTTGTTCTCTCACTTTTTCTCACAAATGGCATTCTGTCTAATGTGCATCAATCGCTGTTCAATAAGGCAGATTTCATTTAATTAAGTTCAAATGTAAGGGGTTTTTAACGGCCTTGACATCGCTGAACCTAATAAAGAATTTGTAGTTTTGGCCATCATCCTATTTTTTTTTTCAATTTGACCTTCGCTCTTTCACTGACGGTTGTCACTCATTCATAAATGGGGTACATGAGAATTGATTTGGCCACAATAAATTCCTATTTAGCCGTTGTAACAGTATTGACATTTACTTGTATTCGAAAATTGCGATTAATGTTATGGGTTTTATCTGTTTTCATAGTTGTTCTCGGCTGACTGTCACCTAGTATCAAAAAAGATGGTCCGTTTCGGCTGTCTAATGACGGATTCATGTGTGTAATTAATGTACAATAATCAAATCTGTCGGTCTTAGCCTCTTTGACAACACATCCTTTCGGAACGAATTAGTAAAATTATGGTTTTTGTTGTTTTGTTGTTTGTTTTTGTTGTGTAATTGTTTTTGTTGATCTCTTGAATAGGCCTTTTAGAAAAAAAGTCTCATGAGTTCCTTGATAAAAGCTTTTCTGAGTTCAACTAACAATTTGAAACGAATTCCAATTTTTGACACCAATGGTTAATGGCGAGTTTTTAATTTTTGTTGTTGTTTTTCGTTTTTTTTGTCCTGTCACTCAGTATCACTAATGACGGGTTTCCCTGTCTCTCTAATGAGTCCCCTTACAATGTATTTGACCATTTTCATTCTGACAAAACTGTGTTGACGAATCTGACGCAACCTAATTTTGAAAAAGTTGGGACATAGTTTTTATTTTTCATTCGTTTTCATTTTTGTTTTGTTGTTTGTCACTTATTCTCCTGAAGACAGCCTGTCTGATGGAATTTTTTTCTGACCAAAGAAGCATTAAACCGAGAAAAAAATACTTATCTGTTTCAACGATCTTGACGAGAGCTGTTTTTGAGAAAAGATGAAATTACTTTTTGTTTTGACCATTATTTTAAATCAGTTGTTGTTATGCCACTTAACATCATTTGAGGTAAATCTCAGCTCCAATCTATTTAGTGCAACTCACTTTGGTTTGTTCAAAAGTTCTAATTTTTGCCAGAACATTTTATTGGATCGGACACCACCAGTTTTCAAAACGTTTATTAATTTTAGAAAACAGCCTTATGCCTTCTAATGCTCGGTAGTTGATAAGGTATTACTGATTTACTTTTGCGTTTATTAATAACTTTGAAGCAATTTGTTTACAAATCGATTTTTGACAAACCTATTGTGTCCTCTTCTTGGTTTATTGGTTTCTCTCCAAGTGGATGTTTGAATTATGTAAAGTGCCATTCTGTGAAACATTATTGTGTGACAGTTTTCTATGATGATATTTTGGGACCAAATATTGTATGATGACATTTTGAGACCACAAGATTTTATAAGAATTGGAAAAATGTTTTTATTATGTTCATTCTTTGCAAATGATCGTTTTTTGTTTAATTTCTTGTACGTATTGTTTTATGACTTGTATAACTATCAAGAGGGAACCGAAGAACCCATTGTTAGGTTGTTCTATTCTTTCAGCTCAGGACTTGTCTTGTTACGTTTTTCTATACCTCGTCACACAAATTTGTTTCGCTTTGTCCAATTTTGGTTTTTCTTGACTATTTGCTTTTTCTTTTCTAGGGTGTCCACAGTTTTTGCTGAATCTGCTCAATTTGTTTTAAGCGGAAATTGCTCAATCAGTCAATCTAACATAAATAGACTTAAGATTGAGGAACAATCAAAAATAAAAACGGATAAACCCATAAAAAATTCATTCCATATGTTTGAAAACGAAATCATTTAAATGTTGAAAGTGTAAAAATTGTGACCTTCAATTGTATTTATTAGTTCATTATTTCCCATCTGAAAACCAAGGAAAAAATGGCGAGTGATTTTGAAAAAATAAAACCACTTGACCTTTCATCTTTGTCTTCAATGCAATAGGAGTTTAAAGAGATCAAAACTTCAAAACTTCATAAATACTTCAACTTCAAAACTACCCGGGCTATTAACTCCTCTCAGTTTAATGTTGGAGCTTTCTGTGCAACGCAAAATACTATGCGAGCACTCATGCTAGGTTTCGAAATAAGTTTTCTCAAATTTCTCCATTATTTACATTGGCTGAAACCCTAGAGCCCTTTCCTTTGGTGGGATAGATATGCATACCCGGGTCGAGACCGAATGGTTATCTTGTAAGAACTTGCAAGTTTCTAGCAGAAACTTACAAAGCGATGCGTCGCCTTGCAAGTTTTTCCAAAAACTTGCAAGTTCTTACAAATTAACCATTCGACTTGCAAGTTCTTACAAGTTAACCATTCGACTTACAATGCTCTTACAAGTTAACTATTTGACTTACAAGTTTACCATTTGCACACACACCACACACATACACGCGCGCACACACATACACGCACACATACACACGCGCGCACATACACACACACACACACACACACACACACATACGCACCAAACCGTAAATAAAACGTTGCAAGACATGAACGTAAACGGACGTTTGGAAAAAATAGAATCTGGAAAAGTGTGAATTAAATTATAAAAAAGGATATAAAAATGAAGGGCTACTAAATTATTTTGAGAAAATACTGACATATGAGTTTGAATTTTCAATCAAAATTAATATTTCGGGAACACTTTTTAAAAAGAAATCATGAAGAAGCAAATTTAGATCTACAGTTTTTTAATGGAATTGCAAAAAGAACTCTCTTGAATTGATAAAATTCAAAAAGTAACCATTTTTTCTACTTAGGTCGAATTGTATTATGTTATCCAAACAGAGCAACTAACTTCCACGCGCTTTCTACGGTAAATGACTGAATGTTAAATTGAAATAACCATTAAGAGATGAGCTCGACCGGAACGAACTTGCATGAAACTTACAAGTAAGCCATTCGCCTTGCAAGTTTTTACTAGTTAACTATTCGACTTACAAGTTCTTACAAGTTAACCATTCGACTTGTAAGTTCTTACAAGTTAACCATCTTTTACAAGAATTTTGCAAGTTCTTAAAAGTTAACCATTCGGTCTCGACCCGGGTATCTATCCCACCAAAGGTAGGGCACCGGGGTTTCAGCCGATGTAAATAATGGAGAAATTTGAGAACAATTATTTCGAAACCTAGCAAGAGTGATCGCATAGTATTTTGCTTTGCGCAGAAAGTTCCAACATTAAACTCGGAGGACGTGATAGCACGGGAAGTTTTGAAGCTACCTAAAATTCGGAGACCACATTTCAAAAATAATCTCTTTAAACTCCTATTGCTTTGAAGACAAGAAATCAGTGGGTACTTACGTATTGTTGCTGTGGGTATTGTTGAGGCGCAGGAGGTTGTTGCGGGTAGAACCCGACTTCCGGTTGAGACGCCGGGTACGGAGGGGGTAAATTGCCCGCGTGAGTTTTGTTGTACTGATCATCCATATTTATATGACTACCAACTCAAAATTGGCGACACTGTATAACAAATAATTTATAAATAGTCGGATTATACAACAATCAACGTTATAATAAAATCAACGTTAATATTATATTTTCAAGCCTGCGCAAAATATAATTGAAAGTCTAGCTGTACGTGAATAAACTAGCAAAAATAAAGAGTTAAATTACCAAATTTGTTCGTTTTTTTCTTAAGCGTAAGTTATTGATTATTTTGTCATAATAAAAAGTTGAACGTTTTCAGACTACAGTTTTTCAGCTTTGCCAGAATTGAATTGAAACGCAAAACGTCGTTTAGAAGCAAAATTAATATACAATCTCTCGCAAAAATGGTATATACTTTCAAAGGTACTAAATGGTACGTACATATAGTGGCAATATTTAATATAACGTGGCAAACATAAGTCGCTTTTCTTATGTGTTTTCAATTGAGAAAACCAGGTAGGTAGTATTCAAAATATAAACAAATCAAACGAAAGGAACGGATTTATAAAATTGATAATCTCCTAGAAGCTTATATGATATTTAGTGGCAGTACCTATGGGCGTCAAAACTGTCAATTCAATTTTGAAAATAAATAGAAACTAAAGAACGCAATTTAGTTTTTGTTGATCATTTTTTTGGTTGTTTTGGGGGGATACTGACCGAGTAATAAAAAAATTTTCCAAAAAATCTTGCAAGGGAGTGCATAGTTCTTCTTATGTTTTCAAAAAAAAATTCTGAAATTTTCAATAGACTACCACAGATTATGAACGTCAAGAAGTCTTATTATAAAGAAAATCAAACATTTCATACCGAAAAACAGTTTTGTTGGCTTTTGCAGTAAAATAGGGGTCCTCAGTCTATGGTAGCATAAATCTATTTGTCGTTATTCCTTTGAAAATTCACCCCCCCCCCTTTTCAGCGCTGTAGCATGTCAGCAAGCGTCAGTGTCGTTGCTTTCAATCAAAAAAGAAAATTGAGAATTTTTTGCAAACTCGAGAAATCGCCAGCGCCTAATGTTTGTCTTTGTCGTTAACTGTTTGTCTTTAATTAACTAGATGAC
>NC_134482.1:45043575-45133575 GCF_964194025.1 Convolutriloba macropyga | reverse complement strand
TTTTCACCCAACTTTGGCGCGACCTACGTTTTAAAAATATCTAAGTTTTGTGGATTTTGACCATTTTTAATTGGTCTCAAAAAAGTTTTTAGCAAATATATGATTTCTGGTGGTCTTTGTGCGATATATTGCTTGACCGATTTTTTGTCTGATTCATTTGACTTTTCGTCCGTAAAAACGGGATAAACAGGTAGCGCCCAGGGGGCATCAAGTTTCATTAGATGCCCTTAGCCGCTTTTAGTAGTCCTTCGAAGACTGGGAAGCCCGTAGTTTAATGTTAGGTCATTTTTAGGAGTTTTTGAGCTCAAAATGTTGCGTTTTTAATAGCCGCCCTCATCTTCTCAGCCGGCTATTATTGCGCTCGTATTTTTTTTTACTTCGTCAAACTTTTTTTCGCTTTACCATTTTGCCGCTTTTTCGACATTTTGCGTGAATTCTTTTTGACTTCTCTAGGCTAGTTTCTCTCTTCTCTCATTCTGCTAAAAGTGAATTTGAACATCAGTTGCTAAGCAAAGCAATTCAAAATGAACAGAGTCGGTATAAAAAATTGAAGTCAGAAATAGAAACGGGATAAACTCATAAAGCTCAATTTTAGATGCCCGCTATTTGAACGTCGTTCCTATAAGTCTTAGTTACCACCTCTAATGCTTATTGGTGTTGATAGTAGCCCCTGTAGCCTCTCTCTAAGAAACAGAAGTATGTTCAACTACGAAATGCCATCAAAATAAATCGGACTTAAAAAATATTTTTGTACAATTTGTACAAAAATATTTTTTTTCAATATATTCTATTCGTTCAATCCCAATCATGCTTATTGGAATCAACGGCGGCTATTTTCCGGCAATCTGCCGGGTATGTTTAATTTTTTCTTGTTTTTTCCGTTATTTTTCGTAATTTTTTGTTGAACCAGTCTGAAGTTGAGGGTGGTTAAAACTGAGTAAGGTCTTTCGCAGGACATAAGTGCTTTTATGACTGTTTCAAGTACTATATGCTTTGGTACTTGAACCAAAGACACGCAAATTTATACTAATTTTACAATTTCAAGTTTTTTGAAAATGTGCGTCATTTTTTGAGTTTTTTCACCCCTAGGAGTCAAGAAACCTCCTCTAGGGTTTGATTTTAGGTTGCTGTATTTATTTAGTGGTAATGAAATGGTTTTCAATGTTCTTACATTACGAATTTAGCATTTTTAGACAACAAATGCATTTTCAATTTTTTTGACATTTTTCTTAAGAGTTTGATAATAAATTACTGAAAAATTTTATTGGCCATCGAATAGTTTTCAACTTAATATCACAAAATTTTGCAATTTTGGGAAAGATTGCAATTTTCATGTTTTTTAATAAAATGTTTGTCATTTTTCAGGTTTCCACAGCCTCAAGAGCAAAGGATCCTATTCTAGGGTTTGATATTCGGTTGATCAATTTTACGTCAGATTCTTTGACTTATCGTTTTCAAAAACACGATAAACAGGTAGCGCCCAGTGGACATTAAGTTCTCTTAGATTAGAGCCTTTCAGCTCACTATTCTCCTATTATGCGAGCCACACTGTTTTAGAGACATGGTGTGATGGGCGGTTCTTAGAAATTGGCTAATGACGGAGCCAACTGCTCGCCTGTTGTTGAGAGCAATTCGCCCGACGTTATTCGGTTATGTTTAGTTTTTTGTAGTCACTAAAATGACCGGTCTCAATTTCTCTCCAGGTAGGAATAATCGAGTGTATTCTTTTGTTTATTGGTGTACTTTTGATCGCTACCTGCTTTTATTGCTACTTCTGCTGCGTGGTTCACCAATTGTTTCCATTAATGTTGATTTATTGGTAGATCGTTGCTTTCTATTGATACATTATGCAATGGATGCTGAAGAGTTCAAAATTTTTCTGTGTTTTTTGACTTTGATGCCACTTGTTTTCAACCATTTTCAATAATTGTTGTGTTGTCCTTTCATCTGCAGTGGGTTTTTCGTCCAAGTTAGTGCCTGCTGTCTTAACTTCTTTTGTAGGGGCCTTGGTAATCAAGAACATAAATCATGAGATTAAACCGATTGAATGGGAGCTCTGGCACAAGGGCCCTTGCATTCGAATGCCGGTTACAGGTGTCGGATGGTTGTACAAGTGGTGTCTGATCAAATAAGACTACAGTACCGATCTATGTAATTCGTATTTATAATCTATATCACGACTGCTGAGGTAATTTGGTTATCTTTATTCCATATCTTAATCTCCATCACAATTTCTGTTTTTTTTTCATTATTTTGATCGAAGATTGGTGGAAAATCTAGTTAGAAAGTTTTTTGGTATGTTAGTAATATTATAAGCCCCCGGAAGTTTTTGAGACTACTTATTTGAGACAACTTTTTCCATGAATAATTAGTATTTTCTTGGATTTTGCGGGTTCTTGTGGTTTCACTTAGTATTATTAATGACGATCATTATGCTCTCAAACCGTAATTGAATTATTTTAACGGCTTTCATTAATATTTGATAGTTTTCACACACCTTTGACGCAACTTACGTTAAAAAAATTTAGCGATTTTTTTTATAATGACCACTTTTTAGTTTTTTGTAGTCAAAAATGACCGGTCTCATTTTCTCTCCATTTAGGAATAATTGAATGTATTTAATGGTTGATTTGTGAACTTTTGATCGCTACCTGCGTTTATTGGTACTTCTGCTGCGTGGTTCCCCAAATGTTTTCATTAATGTTGATTTATTGTTAGATCGTTGCTTTCTATTGGTACTTTTTGCAATAAAGAGTTCGTTTTTGTTGCGTGTTTTTTAGTACTTTGATGCCACTTATTTTCGCCGACACTCGTAAAAATTGTTTTCCAATTGTTGAGTTAAACGTTTTAATTGTCTGCAGTGGTTTTCTGCAAAGTTGGTTCCTACTGTCTACACTTGTTGTGTAGAGGAGTTGATAACCAAGAAAATAAATCTTGGGGATAAACCAGACTGACTTAGAGCTCTGGCATAAGAGCCATTGCGTTCGAATGCCGGGTACAGGTTCCGGAGGGTTAGTTTTTTTGCTTTCAACGCATTCGGTGAAACAAAGGGTAAAATTACATCACTTTCCGACCAAGTATTTGAAAGTTGAAAGGAAATTTTGCTACCACTTCTTTTGGTCATCTATACAAGTGGTTTCTATCCAAATAAGACTACCAACCAATCTATGTACTTCGTATATATAATCTATATCACCACTTCTTAGGTCATTTGGTTATCTGTATCCCATATCTTAATTTATATCACCAGTTCTGCTTGTTTTCATTTTTTGATTTATTAACTATTGGTGGTAAATCTAGTTGCTAAGTTATTTTTTGGTATTTTTGTATTAAGTTATGCACCAGGAACTTATTGCGTCTACTCGTTCGTCTTACTTTTTTGGTGCCTGTGAAATTTTTTAATGCAACCATTAGCTCAAAAAAATTTTGCGAATCATTTTCATTAGTAAGTTTGCAGGTGTTTGAAACTTTCGTAAGCCTTTTTAATTGTTTTTTTTGTTTACTTTTATACCATACATTGTCTCATTAAATGATTTCTGCTCACAAATGAAAGTTTAAATGAGGATGTAAATTTGAATCGAACGTTAAGTCTATGCACTCATGATAAGATTCTCCCTGTTCTATGCAGAACTAATTTTGTGAAAGTAAACTTCAGGATAAAATCACTTTAACAAATTTTGTACTCTTTCAATTTCTGCTCTATATCGTAGCTATTAATCTGGTGATTTTCATCTGATTATAAACAGTCTTCTGTCATGAATCTGTCTGTTATTATTATCGGTGCTATACCCAAAATCCGCTAACTATAGTTTGAAACAAAAGCGAGAAATTGAGGTGTTTTATGGCGAGATTGTTAATAACTAGTTATTTAGTGTCTAATTTGTATTTCAGTTGTCTTTGGAGATGCCAAAAGAAGAGGAGACAGCTAACCTTGAGAGGCAAGACATTTGTGCTGGATCATAATCTACATTGAGCGATTAGCGAATGTGCTTAATCCTTCATTAACCATAATGAAATAATGAAAATTGATTGCTTAAATCACTTTGTTTTAATATTTGTACTGATATGCTGTTCTAACAGTTTATAATTTTATGTTTACACGTAGAAGTACTTCCAAAAATTCGATTTTGGAAAGCGTTGTCTTTCATATGAGTATAGGCCAGCGCAGTCAAGTTCTTGACTTTTTCTACTCTGACTTAGTTAAAGTTTATCAGATTGTCAATCGCTTCAAAATAGGGTTAACGGGATTTTTGGACGTTCTTTATAATGTAACCAGTTTTTAATTGCTCTCGTAGAGAAGCAATTGTTGTAAACGTGTGTCTTTTTTATGCAAAATTTTTGCTTGACCGTTTTGACTTTTCAAGTCACTTTTACTACGCTCTTGACTTTTTGCGTTTCGTGTGCTCTAAAATTCTCTCTCAATCACAATTTCAAGCAGCTGAACTCAATTGGCAGCAATGTAATACTAGCACTTTTTAGGAAATCGTTGTTAATTGCTCTCAAACGAAGTTTGTAGCAATTATATTAGTCTTGTCGGTCTTTTTAATGCGATTTTTTGCTTGACCGATTTTTCGTCTGACCCATTTGACTTTTCCTCCTCAAAAACGGGATAAACAGGTAGCGCCCAGCGGGCATTGAGTGCTATTAGAGTCTTGCAGCTCAAACTGTTTTGGAGACTTATACTTATGGTGTGAAGGCCGGTTCTTAGAGGTTGAGGAACCCCCCCCTCTGTTACCCCCACACTCGAATATCGCGGGTTCGAAGCCCTCCCTACTCAAATTTTAGCAACCAAAAGGGTTCCTAGTTCAAAATTGTATTAACCATACTGTATTTGAAAAAAAATTATTCAAAATACAAAAATTAGATTGAAAATGCTATGTTTAATAATCGCAGCTGCCACGGGACGATAAAATTCTAAAATTTCACATCGCCCATCCGTGTTCATCGCGATCAGTTCCAATTTTTAGTAATCTCGAATTGCTTTAGCCTCGCCTTGAATTGAAATTTTGAAACATTTGAATTATCATTAAAATTATTAAAAATAATAAAATGGAGTTGAAAATTTGGCCAGAGTATTAAACAGAAAATTTTCCTGTTCAGAGGCAACGTTTTCCCCTGTGAAGTAAAATGCTAAGTATATGAACGATTTAAATTAAATTCTTCAAGTCGTGGCAGTTTTCGAAAGCAATAATTTGTAATTTTTTGTTCTTTGGCATTTTTCTTTGTTTTTCTTAAGCCAGATTAGCTGACCGATATCTTTTGCCTAGCGATACAAAAATTTTATTGAAATACTCCTGAAAATTCTACTGATTGTTGAAGAGATTTGTTTCAAGTGTTTTGTCTGTCGAAGAAAAATTTAGGATCTAAATTTAAAAATTTTCATTATTAATTGCTCTTGAACGAAGTTCATAGCTATTATTGTAAACGTGTGTGTCTTTTTTTATGCAAATTTTTTGCTGGACAATTTTTCGCTTTTCTTCTAGAACATTTGTTGACTTCTCAAGTGACTTTTTTTACGCTTTCGTTCATCATTTTTGAGTGATCTCTATTGCTCTCTTCGAAGTAAAGCTTGTTGCTAATATATAAACGGTTGCAGTGTGGGAAAAGAAGTGACTAATAGCGCAGTGGATAGTGCGGGTGGATGTGGATCGGGGGGTCAAAGGTTCGAGTCCCGGCGGGGGAAAGGATTTATGCACCCATAAAGAAATATTGATTTAGGCTACAGAACCTGAATTAAATTGCCTCGCCTGTCGTTCAAGAGCAATTCTTCCAACATTTGTCGGTTTATGTTTTTCCCTTTTCACGCAATCAGATCGCATTTGGCGTCTTCGACGTTTGAGTGCTTCGTATTTACATTTCATGAACATTCTCTGTACATTTTTTTTAATAATCGTTGTCATATTCTCAGCCGGCAATTATTGCGCTCCGGGTTTCAATATAAAAACTGGGCTGTATGAAGGGGTTCGAACCCTTCCTGAGTCAAATTTTTGCAAGTGAAAGTTTCTCTGGCTCATGCGCCCTTCTGAATTATATGCCTCGCTAGTCGTTTGAGAGCAATTCCTCCGACGTTAATCGGTTTATGCTACTTAACAAAAGGATGAAAGTAAGTTTTAATTTGATATTTTAAGTACCGGTTCATCATCTGAAGAGTTCGAATACTGTGTGCGTTGTGGGATTGAACACCCACCCACTTCATACCACTCCGCCTCATTCCACGCGTAAACCCGCAAACTCGACACCGCTCTCCGCCCGCTCACCCCTGCCCGCACTTCATTTCAAACCCCTCAGTAAAGCTAAAACTAGTCTCCCTAAGCCGCATGCAGCTAGTGACTACGGCAGCGGCTCGCCAGTCGTTTGACCGCAATTCACCCGACGTTATTCGGTTGTTATTAGATTTATTTTTGTTGAAAGTGCTTTCTATTTAACCTGACATAGCTTGAGAGTGCCGAAACATTGTTGAAACATTTTGGTAAAAAATATTGATTGTGGATGGTCGGTTAAACATCCTATCGGCTAAAATAGTATTTATAATATTCAAATGGCTATTTTTGCTTTGTAAAAATTGTAGATTTTTTTCTCAGATATACTGAACCTCAGAATGATCAACTTTGATGGCGTCATCGCGTCTGATACCTCAGTATCTGATCGATTCGAGTTTCCTTATTTTACCGCAAGATTAAAGAATCTATTGATTGTGAGTGAGGTTGATAATAACTACTTTAAATAGAATTCAAATTCTTCTTTAGAATGTGAATAATTAGCTTATTAGATTGATTATTTTCTTCTGAGTGGGTGAAAGACAGAATTTTAATAAACAGTTATATCGAAAATATTTACTCGTTAAGCTGAATGAAAGTCAGGGAATTGAATAAATTGGGCTTTGAAGTTACTTCAGAAACTTTTCGGGGGTTTAAACGACTCAAAGATTGTCTGTGATTGTAATAGAGCGTCAAAAAGGATTGAAGTACGTCCGCTACAATTATGTGACTATTTTAAAATGTTTTTTAAGACAACAGAACCTTTCTTTTATGAACCTCGTTTAAAAGAGTTTAAAGTTTTGATTAAAACGGTTTTTTTTTTAGAAAAAATGATTTTTAAAACGATTAAAAACTGTTTGATGAAAGTTTCATTTGCACTTGAAATAACGAATGGAAATAGTTTGATTTAATTAACGTTGCTCGGAGAAGCAATTAAGTTTGGTTATCAGACTGTTAATGCTAGTTCTATTTCGACTGTTTACAATGCTTCTAGCCTTGGCAATGATGAAACAAGTTTCTAAGGCCTATACTTCAGAAAAAAATTACCTTAAACTAGGATATAAAGCTAGAACTAAGGTCGTAAAGCTGACAATTTTGTGAAATAAATGTTCATATTTTATGATAACCAATAAAAAGGCCAGAGAAGAAAAAATAGGAAGTTAATCTCGCAAATAGAATTGCTTAAATAGAATTTGCTGGGAGATACAACTCTTTGACAATAAAGCTGTATCCTATGTGTTGACTGCTTGGAGTATTTCTATCCATTTCTAAAACACAACTTGCTCAAGCTGATAGTTGAAAAATTCAATGAAAAAAGAGCTTATGACTCTTGGAAACTCTGGTCTGCAGCTGATATTTTTGGTGAGGAAAAAGAAAAAAAATGGAGAGTAGGTAGTTAAGCTATCATGTAGAGAAAGCTAGCTTAAGTAAACTTTCTTTGGAGAAAAACTCAGGTAGTTTGTCTTAACCGTGTTAAAGCAGAATTTTCTCAGGACTATCGGTCAAGAAAAATTGTACAATAAAGTGACAGATTTTCCATTAACCTGTGACGCTTGGGACTGTGGTAGAAAAGCTAACACATTTGTAAAGTAAAAAGGACAAATTATGCAGTGAATCTAATAGAGATTGTTATCTTAAATGTAGAGATATAGCGAACCAACTCAACATGACAATAAAGCTGGCATTTTTGTCTAATTTGTTAGTATTTTTAGCCATTGTCTTTGCTCAACTTCAAATTTCTTAGCCTGTGATATCAGAAATAATTAACGAAAACTAGAAAAAATGACTGCTAGCAATGAGGGGTCGTAATGGGTAACGTTTTTGTACGGATAAAAATAATTTTTCTTTTTTAATTGCTCTTGAAAGAAGTTTGAAGCAATTACTGTAAACGTGTTGTGTTGGTTTTTTATGCATAATTTTTGCTTGATCGTTTTGACTTCTCGAGTGACTATTGCGCCCTTGTCTTTTTGGTTTTGCGTGATCTACATTTCACTCTCTTTCACAAGTGTAAGCAGCTGAACTGGCGGCAGTTCACTGCTAAAAGTCAAATGGAAAATGCGCTAAATTTGTATTTTTTTTTAAATTCTATTTGTAAATTTTACGGTGGTTATTGTGTTAAATATTAGCATCTAATTGCTTAATTTGTAGCCCCTTAGTGAATATAGTTACTCCTCCCGACTGAAGCAGAATGCAATTGATTCGATCTCCCACTATCGTTTTTGAGAAATTCTTCCGACGTTGGTCGAATATACTTAAATTTGAAGATAATTTAGAAACGTTTGATCTGGAACCATTTTCAGCGCTTTTTATCCTTCAAAGTTTTCGGCGCTTGAATAGATTTTATTTCTTGCGTTTGACGAGTTTTTGTTTTAGTTTAACCGAATCGTTAAGTGCCTTAGTTCTTTGCTGCTTTTTAGAACTTGGTCGAATGTTTGGGCATAGTTAGTCAAATTTTTGTATCTGTCTGCCTTTATCTTCAGATTACAACATTTTTTGTGCTACAATTAATTGTGTAAGCTACCAGATTTTAAAGATGTTTGATTAAACCTTAAATTGACCCGTTTAAATTTCTGTCTTTCAATGCTTTAAAATTTTCTATCCTTGACTTTCAATATGGTTTTAACCTCTAATTGAATATGTTTTTGATTGATTCTTCTGGGAAAATAATAATCTTCCGAAAACAAAGCTTCATCGACTTTGAATATCTGATCAATGCATGCATTGAAAAGTATAAACTTGACAGCTATTTTAATCGTAACTGTTTTTAAAGTTAATACCTTTTCAATTTATACAAATTGTTCTACATGTAGTTTTTGCGTTTTAACTCCTTTGTGCTTGATAATGACTTATAGTTTTTATCAAGCTTTCATTTCTCTTCAAACATTGAAAAATTTAGAGACGGACCGGATATTAAAATCATACTCACGTTCTATAATTCAATTTTGATATTGCAAAGTCAAAAGTTAGACAAAAATCTATTAGATTACTTTCTGACTGTTGTAACTGGTTTCTCAGACCAGAATAGGAATTTTCAAGCTTTTGAGAATTTTGAACACAGCTAAGCCAAAATAACTTTGTGAACTGTGTTGTGATCATGGAAGAAATGTTACATACTTTCATGTTGGTTTAGTGTTGGTGCACGGTAAATCGTTTCACATTTTCACTTTAAATTTTAAATTGAGCTAACTGAAATTGTGGAAAGCGTAGAAATGACAGGGGGAATTTGTGAGACAGTAATAAAATCTGAATAAATTTTGATAGTTTTCAAAAAATGTTATTGCTTTTTTCTGAATGTTGAAATGTGTGCTGGCGCGATTCACTGATTGAGAATAGAAGTTGCACGAATCTGACGCAATCTCTGATCCACAATATCATGAACGGTGAACGCAGAGTAAGCCGAAGTAAAAGTAAGTCAACATAAGAGCAAACCGAATGCTGTGTATTAGTTATTAAATTGTGTGACGTCACAATTAAGACTGCGCATAGTATTCGCAGTTATATTGTATTCCAGTGCACTAGAAAATGCGGTCATTTTAAGAAATCTGATGATTTTGAGCCCCGGCGAACCGTTGTCCAAAGTCATGCCTGCCTCTCATCCTCTATGGGATGTAATCTGGAAATCAAGGACTGGTTATCGCGGCGAAGCCGCGACGTGCTCAAAGCGCGCTCACCGAGGATAAATTATAATACGGCCATCTCAAAAATTTTCTGCTTACTCATCTTCTTTTACAAAATTCGGATTCTTGCCTATCGGCTTGTTTGACCTCCACCATTATAAACAGTCGCAGAAAAATTTTATTCCAATCCGTTTTAAATGGCAAAAGCTATTTTTTGATAGTAACGCGTGCTTTTTTAGACAACGCTGTTCTGGATTTTCTAATGGAATTTATTTTTTTTCTACATAAGTTACTTTTAAATTAACGTCATAACTGGTTTCTGGAAAATGGAGTCATATCTTCTGTTAGTTTCTCTCGGAACAATTTATTTTCATTCAGTTAATTATACATTTTCTGTGTGGAGTTTGAAAGTTCTTTGCAACCCACAGAACTGTAGGAGACGTGTTGTTAGAAGATATTTCGGGTATAATATTGTATTTTTTATTGCTGTCAATTATCTTAGTCCTGAGGGGTCTCGTGCGATTTTTGTCCGATCGGTTTTTTTTTGTCTAACCATTTGACTTATTGTCCTCAAAAATGGAATTAAAAGGTGAAGCGCGGAAGACATTAAGTTCTCCTAGAACCTAACGCTTTACTAGTTTCTAAGTATGCGATTAGCTGATACTGTTTAAGAGACATAAATGCATTTCGTTAGAGGCGGTTCTTAGAGTTTAAACCGCTCCCACTTAACCGCCATCACTTCATCCTAGCCACAAGTCGACCATGCTTATCACAACCCCGTCAATTAAGCTAATGCTAATCTCCCCCCAGCAGCAACTTACGACTGAAAAAACCAACCAGCAGTCGTTTGAGAAAATTCGCTTAACGTTATTGGGTTGTTTGTTAAACTGCAAGTTTTTGAAGAGTGTCTAAGATTGAAAAGACTCCGCGAACAATTGATGCCCTGTGTGGTAAAACTAGTTTCGATGGAAGTTCAGTTTCAATCATTCACATCTATCTTAATCAAGCTAATATTAAATTTAATGCTCTGTTTTTTTTCTTTGGTCGGAATGATTTTGTAGGGATTTCTAAATTGTTGATTTTCCTGCCACTGATTTGCTCTCTGGTCTCTATCGTTGTGGTGAACATGAAAGGGCTCTGCTATTTTGATCAGTTCCAGTGAGGGGAGCGCCAGTAGCACTCGGCTGAAAAGAAAATATTATTAAAAGGTTTAGAAGTCCTTGAAAACGGATCAAAAGTATTGCAAATGAAGAAGAGCGGAGAGGGTAAATGAATCATCAACTTCGATTAAAACACAAATACGTTCATGGCTTTCAGCTTTTGATAACATAATGCTGAAGAATTTGATGTATAGCTATTTAACATTCTTTTTTCGTAGTTTTTATAGCTGCGAAGCTGTAAGCTGAGCGAAGCTATATTGCGGTGCTCTTGGTTTTTTTACAATTCAAAGAATTTGAATTGTATTGGGGCGCTGTCTTTTTACGACTCGAAGAGGAGTATTGGTTTTCTCTCGGTTTTTTTACAGGAAGTAGATTTGTTCACGCGGCAATTTGACCTAAAAGCGAAAGTGAGAAAAGCTGTCTTGGTGAACAGATTTTCGCTAAGCGAGAGAAATTTTTTGATCATGCGCTGCGTTTAGTGAATGACTTTTTGACTTTGAAAAGTAGTTTTTGACTGAATTGCACATATAGATGACCGTTTTTAGCCGTTTTTTCGTCTAAATGGCCCAATTTTTTGCTTTTAATTTGGTTTCTTGTAGAAATAAATTTTATTTGGTACTATATTGAAATTGATACCACACTGTTTTGCAGAGCCTGAAAATGCGTTTCAAGTTGAAAATTGGCACATAATTCTTGATTTTTTAGTTAATTTTTGGCTTTTTTAATATTAATTTCTTCATTTTTGGATCTTTTAACCGTCTTTTTGTCAAAAATCAGTTAATATGGCAACTTCTTTTTGATAATTCCTATACTCAACGCCTCTTTCTGCCTCGATGTAATTTTGTTTCATAAAATTGTACATATGCTAATCCGATTTTGGTAGTTTTTTTCCGATTTTCGTCAGTTTTTCGTTTGTATTTTGGTTGTAATTGCTAGAAATAGTTTTTTTTGTGCAAAATGAGGGACTTTAATTTCATTTCAATAAAATTTTGATCATTTTTTGGCGTTAAGATTTGAAAAAAACAGTTAAAACTTTTTCATAAATGCAGTCTTAACTTAAAAGTTCTTTGACCCTTTTTTGCAAAATGTTTCAATGTTTCGTATTTATGAATTCTGCTTTTTCCTATTTTTGTTCTCTTCAGGAGGATAGATCATTGTATCGGATGACTAGTTATCTTTTCTATGTCTTGAATGCTGAACAATAAGATGTATTCGTTTTTCTTGAATTTATTAAATTGATTTTCAACTTTCAAAAATCAAGAATGTCTTTTTGTTACGGTGTTCCTTACATTGTGCCTATATTTACACTCTAGTTAGTATCATTCTAGGTTTGTCCTGGGATCTACATTTATTTTCAGCATATTGATTTTTTAAGTTGTAAAAAATGAATGATTTCAGCTTTTTATAGATTTTCGTCATTTCTTTGGTTTGCAATTGATTTCATTCAACATAGGGCAGTACTGTGAGTTTGATAGCAAGCTTTTTCCAAAATTTTCACTTATGACTAATTACTACAGCTTTCTTCCGGCCTTGGTATTAATTAAAACGATTTTTTGCGTTGAATATTCTGCTGCTTATGCCTTTTCTATGATCAATTTTATTTTTGATTTTGTATGAAATCATGTTGTCTAGCTTATGTACAAGAAGGAACAGGTGTGTGTTGTTTTTTGTCTTAATCGCAGTGATTAGAAGTATAATTATAGGTGTTTTCTGATTCTTAATTTTGAGCTTTCTTTTTTAAAAAGATTTAACTTAGTTTCTATGATTATTATCTGCCGTTTGCTTTCGCGATCTTTTTCAGATTAGAATCATGAATTATTTGAGGGCTATTGATAACCTTGTCAGCTTTTTCAGACTATCAGATTTTTGAGCACCTTATTATTTTGGATTTTTTAACGTTACCAAACGTGTTCAATAATATAAAATTTTGCTGCATTTGTTTCTCTTGTTGACCGTGGTTTAAGTTTCACCAATTTTTAGAGCAGACCTGGGGAGGTAGTGAGGAGTTAATAGTTTAATATAAAAGGTAGTGGATTCCGTTGCAAATACGGTTTTGTTAGTGAAGTTCTGACTCTTCGAGTCGCTTCCGGAATTCTTCCGGCTATGTTTTTTTTAAGATCTGTTCACACATTTTCATGATTTTTGAAGTCAAATTGGAGTAGTGATTTTGGTCACGCCGAAACAGGAAATGGAGCGAAAAAGCAAGTGGTTTTGCGGCGTGAATTTTTTCTCTCTAATTTCAAAGTAGAGTGAGAAAACGGTGAACAAAAATTCGGTTTCTCGCTAGTGGTTTTTTGTTCACATGCGGCAATTTCACTCTGATTTTTACTGTTTTTTTCGGTTTTTTGGATCGGATTTTTTTTCTGAATGCTTTTCCCAATCCGTTTACAGCTCATTCTAGACCTAGTTTTTTGTTTGAATTATATTTTCATTTGTCGCTAGTGGTTTTTTGGTTCATATGCGGCATTTTGACATTGATTTTCTGTTTTTTCTTATTTTTTTTATCTGTTTCTTTTTTAAAAGGGTTTTCTCAATTCAATCATAGTCCATTCTAGGTCTAGTTTTTCTGTTTAGTCAATGAAAATTCTTTGAATTGTACGTCAGGACTTGTCCTGCTATGTTTTTTGTTTCGTCGTCTGGCGCTCTTTTTTCGTTTTACATTTGTTCACACAGCAAAGCTGAAAGTCAAATTTTCTGAATGACTTCTTCCTCTCACTAACGGCATTTGCGCGCGTGACGTCATTTCTCACTCGCTTCAGCAAAAGTTTTTAGGTTATTTGCGTGATTAGATTTTGATCATACGTGACTTAACTCAGTCAATAAAATGACTTTTGCACTTTAACACTTAAGTTTAGTTTGAGTTTGTTTAAGGTCAAAGGAACTCATTTGTGCAGTAGAGGTCCCTAATAAGAGGCTTTTGCGGAATGAATTGTAACAAGCTTTATTAATTTATCGCTGAATGTTTTTTTACCTAGTTTTTTGAGCGGCGTCGATTTTTTTTCAATTTAGATCTGTATCTGTTTCTATTTTATGGCACGCAGGTCTATTCTTTCGCAGCTATACCGGCAATCTGCCGGCTATGTTTAATTATTTAAAGTTGCTCATTGGTTTTTAAAAATTCTCAGTTCGCTTTTTTGCAATTTTAAGAGGCATTTGTTTTTACAAGTTTTGCTCTTACTTTTAGACGATGGATTAATAATGGAGCGCGCCCAGTTTTCATGAAATTTAACTATTTGCTTTTAGTGATAAAAATCCAATAAGTGAATTTTCTTGCCTAATTAATAGTGGAGCACCGAGTATGATTTTATTCTCATGATTTTTAGTTTGTATGCAACTCGTGAGGAGAGAACTTCAAAATCTGTATCCTTTTTTGTCTAATGTATGCATTAATAGTGGAGCATACTAATGGCTAGTTAGTATTAGCAAACTCTTTTTTTTTACAAAATCTTATTTTTGCGGGACAGTTGTCAGTTAGTTTAACTTAAAATAACAACCGAATGATGCCCAATTTAACTTACGTTCTCATAGCGTCGCACATCTTTTCGAGCGATATCTTCAATTTGAGTGATGATAGCTTTTTGTCGTCGAGATTTAAAATATTTTTTTTTGGTAATTGTGTATAATTAGCAGTACTTTATCAGGATGCTCGTTTTTGAAATAGAAAAGTTTCTTCAAGTCATTTTTAAGTTGTACTGTAATTTCTTCTTTTTCTAAATGGTCATCAAGACCTAATTGTGCCTGATACTTCTGGACGGTTACGGGGCTATCTTTAAGTGAACTGTGTTCATTGTATCAGGTTTAAAATGAAATGAGTTTTCGTACATTGATATATGTGATCATTGCGATATGCAATGTACATATTCGTTTCCATGAATCACTCACTTAGGCAGTACGAATCATTTCTTTTTGTTTTCTTTGCGCGAAAAAGTTCCATTGAAATTAGAATTAATTTCCACAAAAAATTCTGCAATATTGTAGTGTTTTGTAATCTCTCGAGTTGCCGATTCTTAGAATTGATTTTCTTCAGCTACACGAAATCTCACTTACATTGATTTTTACCTGTCAAGTATTTTAGTTATTGACTTTGTTTCAAAGTTGGTGAGATGACGTAGTTTGTTGTCAACGTTTGATAATTGAGTTATCTGCAATTTGCAGCTTTCCAGTATTTTTGTTTAGCTTTTTGCAGCAAATGTGGGTTTTCGGTCTTTCTTTGATAGAATTTTATGTAGTTTTGTTATAGATATAATATATGTCAAATATTTGGCTCAGTACGTATTTCTTATGTTTGACCTTTTTGTCATTCATTGAAGGAAAATTTTTGTTCTTAAGCATTGTTTCTCGCAGTGACTTCAAATTTTGCCTTTCTTTGATTGTAAGTTTTTAGTTTTCTGTTTCTGGAACATTTCAATTAATCATTTCATTGCTCATCAAGAGCCCAAAATAGCAATTTTAGTTATTTTAGTATACTACTAGAAATTTTTGCGTCTCAGCGTTATGAATGGTATGTCTCTTCTACTTTCTAATGAGGCATAATTGAATCTTCTCAGGTGTTTCAATTCTTAGCGAATTTTATTGACTTCAACACCATGTTTTTAATTGCTCTTGAACGAAGTTCAGCAATTCTTGTAAACTTGTTGGTCTTTTTAGGCAAAGGTGTTTTTTTTGCGTGACCGTTTGTTTTTGTGCTTTTCTTCTCGAAAATTCTTTGACTTCTCAAGTGACTTCTTCACGCTTTCGTTCTTCATTTTTGAGTGATCTCTATTGCTCTCACTCCGAAATAAAGCTTGTTGCTAATACAAAATTGGTTACAACATAGCAGCAAAAAGGGCCTGATAGCCGAGTGGGCAGTGCTTCTTGTTAGGGAGCGGGATGTTAATGGTTCAAATCCCGACGTGGTCAGATGTTTTTCCACCCACCTGTCGTTCGAGAGCAATTCTTTTGATTTTGGTCGTTTTTTCGTTTTTTGTTCGTTGCCTTCTTGTTCTCGTTGTTGGATTCTGTTTTAGGTGCCATGCGCTTTCTGATGATACTTTATTTTTTACTAGTACGAAGTTTTTATTTTATTAATTTAAATGAATTTTATGTTGAAACAACTGAGTATAATACGTAATACTCATTAGTTCTCTGATGTCCTTGGTTTTTGTCAGTGTGGTCATTTTATCACGTCGAAGAAGTGAAACAAAACGTTTATTCATTGACTTTGTAGTTCAGAAGCTAATTTTGTGCACGTAAAATCATTTATTACTCTTGGCATGAGTCTTTGATTTATTCGTGAAATCGATTACATCATTTGTGATTGTCTACGTTAACGACTTTGGGTATCAGTCTTTTTTGGATTAGCTACCTTTCTGTAAACATTCTTTTAGCTCAAATTAGTTGTTGAAGTTTTGTTTTTCAGTAATATCGAAATAGCTTATACTCATGCGTATTTTTGAGTATCCTATGCCTAATAGTTTTTAACGGTTGTCTGGAATTTTGAAGAAATTGTTTCAAAGGCTTCAGTTTATGAATGCGCACAGTATAGCAACTTACAAAAATAAAATGAGGAGCTAGTTAGAGATGCGCAATTGAGAGATGAAATACACGTCTGAAAATACTTAAACATAGCCGAGAATTATAGGCCAATAGTTTTTCTAATTTATTGCCTCTGTCTGTCTCCTACGTGTCCAGCAAACTTTTTGCTAGCTTGCAAATTAGTTGTTCCGTTAAAAAATAGCTGGTGTTTTTAGACTTAGTATTAGAAAAATGGCAAATTTGTTAGTGAATTTACAATTTCTAGGTTTGAACTTTTGTTATTTTGGTGCCATTTTGGCTACAAGGGGCCTTTGAATCTTTTTTCATCTTTGCTGCCCGGGTTATTTTTCGTAGTTTTTCTAATGTTCGTTGTTTTTGCGTCGGCTTCTCTATTCTCAAGCACGATTTGTGTAGGCTAAAAAGTTTATTTCTCCGACTGACTTTTGCGGGGGTGAAACTCTATGCTCAAATGGGTTTTTTGTTCAATCGTTATTGTCAAATGTGGCCTTTTTTCGACAAACGAAGTAAGCTTCCCGGATAAGTAAGATTCCCAGATTAACGCACCCAAAAACTGCTGATACAATCTTCGTCAACCCCAAGGACGGCTAGTTTTCCTTGCGTTTCCTTTAAGCGTGCTTGAATTAAACTTTCGCCAATTCATCTCAATAATTATCCAAAATGCATTATATATTTTTGATATATTGACTCTTTTGTAAATTATCCAAATCCAAAATTTTCAGAAGAATTACAGGTTCCTAATGGAGGAACAGCACTAGCTAGGCTAATTTTGGTCTAATCGTTGTATTTCGTATTTTTTAGTCCAAAAAAAATCGAATTGTATTCAGTCGCTGGCTAAAATATTTTCTATTTTTGCTTTTTTTTAGGTAAATTACAGAACAACATCTTAAATCAATGCTTACTAATGACAGGTCCAATTGGCTCGTTTTAAAAATAATTAATTCTCACTTTTTCTCTTTTGTGGTCAAATTGTAGCTTAAGGTCAGCAAAAACAGCTAGCATCGTTTTTTATAAGTCAAGATGTGATATTTTTTGTGGTTTTACGTTTTAAGTAATAGTTTTTCGGATTTGATACTACGAGTTTTCACAAAAAGAAATATCGATTTTTGGAAATTTTCTTATCTTTCATGTTCTTTTCTTGTCTTGTCATATTTTTGACAGGTTAGATATCGCATTTTTGGGGTTTAAGCCGTGATTAAACTTATTTCTATAATAATTTTTCAAGGAATTTTTTTGTCTTGTTGTCTTTATTGTAGTCGTATAAAAAATTTTGAGTAATTGCAGGTCTTAGCTAGGTGATCGCAGGTTTCATTGAAATTACAAAAATTTTGCACGAAAAATTCGGCAATATTGAAGTCGTTTGTAATCTTTTGTGTTTGTTCGGTTTTGTTATGGTTTTGATTATTATTCACATTTTCAAAGTAGATGTCAAAAAAACATGGAAGCGTATTTTGAAAAAATTGCTGTTATTAGTTTTGTTTGATCATTAAAAAAGCTTAATATTTCTGCATTATCGTACTGTTTCTTCGTTTGTATGTTGGAGATTATGTATGTTTTTTAGTGTTGGTGTTCTTAGTTAATTCTTTTTTAAAAATATGAGTTATTTTAAATCTGTGATATTTGGTTTTGAGAGCCGGAAGCTTCTCAAGCTTAGCGTCCAACCTCAAGTTGACGATCTTCATAATTCATTGTCCTCAGCTACATGGAATCCCGGATATTGATATATACCTGTCAAGTAATGTAGTTATTGACATTGTTTCAAAGTTGATGAAATCAAGTCGTTCGTTGTCAACGCCTAATAATTGAGGTATCTGCAATTTGCAGCTTTGCCGTATTCTTGTTTTACTCTTGGAAGCAAAAGTGGGTTTTTTGTCTTTCTCTGATAGTATTTTACGTAGTTCTGTTACTAGATATAATTTTTGTCAATGGTTGCGTTCAGTACGCATTTGTGTTCGACATTTTTGTCATTACCTTTAGAGTAATTTTTGTTTTTAGCATTGTTTCTCGCAGTGACTTAAAATCTTACCATTCTTTGATTGTAAGTTTTTAGTTTTCTGTTTCTGGAACATTTCAATTAATCATTTCATTGCTCATCAAGAGCCAAAATAGCAATTTTAGTAATTTTAGTATACTGCTAGTATATTGCGTGCATGTATTGATTTGGATTTCTTGCCTTTTCTGGTCTTTTCAGCTTTCCAAGTTATTATAAATCCACTCCATAAAATGCAATTAATGATTCGTTTGACTAGTGGCCTTCAGTGTAGTACTTTTCAAGTCTACTTAATCTTTGTTTCTTCCTATCTTTTTATGGCTATTGTTGTGTGCTATAATTTGGATGGCTTTTAGCGTCAATTGGGAGTTAAATTTGAGGTGGAGTCACACCGGAGCACTAAAGGGAGAAAAAGGGCTAGTAATTTTCGACCGCTAATTCATTCTCTTTCAAAACTTTTTAAAACTTAGTGTTTTATTTATTCTATTCATACCTTATGAGTTTGACTCAATTTGTTTTCAAAAAGTTTTTTGTTGTCTCCTCTCTGAGCCTTATAAATGACATGTCTCATCTACTTTCTAATGAGGCATCATTGAATCTTTTTAATAGCCGCCATTATTGGGGACATCGTGGTCTTTATTTAATTCGTCGTCTCCATTGATATTTCTTGCTACCTGACTTCTTGGAATTGACTTTTCTATTGCATTGTTTTCTACTGCTTTGCAGTTAAAATTTGTGTGCGTGACGTCATTTGTTCTCTTTTTAGGTCAATTGCGTGACTTGCCAATTGCGTGATAATAGTGTGCATCTAAGTAGTGCCAAACGTATATGCTTTAATTCTTGAAAATTGGAGTCTTGAGTTTTTGATTTTGAATGTTAATTTTGATAAAGCTCCATTAGAGTTTTCTTATAGAGCGCATGTGTCTCATAAAAATGACAGTTCGAATCTAACGAAAAAGTCTAGTGGTCTATTAAAGGACTGGTGGTCAATCTGTCTATCTTAGTTCTTTAGTTGTTTCGTTTCATGGAAGCCCACAGGCTTCTATCGCGGCTATTTTCTGACAATCTGCTGGCTCTGTTTAATTCTGCCGGTGTTTCAATTCTTGGTGATTTTTTTTGACTTAAACACCATGTTCTTTGTCATCTTGTGCTCTTGTTTTGTCTCGTTGTTGCATTTTGTTCCAGGTATCATGTGCTTTCTAATGATACTTCAATTTTTACTCATTCGAAGTTTCAATTTCAATACTTTTTTCCAATGACTGTGATGTTAAAACAACTGAGTAAAATACTTGTAACAACTGAGTAACATCACTAATCATCCAAATTCCCAACTTTTGAATTTCTTTTCATTTCTCGTACTGTGTCACTCGTTGGTTTTCCTCAGAGTTGGTGTATGATTCCTAAAAACGCTCATTGTGAGTTGTTGTTTAACGTGTAGCTATCGGGAGTGATTACTCAGACCATCCTAGTTCTAAAACATACTTTTATATTTTTTTACTTCTTTTTTGTTTGCTTATGTAGCGTCGTATGTTTTGTTTACTATCCAGGGTTTTGTTATGAGTTCGCTATCAGGTAGTCTTATGTTCTCTTATATCATTAGCCCTCTGATGTCCTGAATTCTTCGTCTCCATCCTTTCTGCTGTGGTTGCGGCCATTTGATCACGTCGGAAAAAGCGGAACAATAGTTTTATTCAGTGACTTTGCCCTTCAGGAGCTAAACTTGTTTTTGGTTCATTTGTGAGACAAATTAGAAAATGCGTGGTTGTCTGCGCTAACGACTGTTTTCTTCTTTTTGCATGTCAGTCTTTTTTGGTGATAGACTTAACATAATAGACACAGTAAAAGAAATAGCTACCTCTCTGTAAACATTCTCTTAGCTCAAATTGGATATTGAAGTAGTTGTAAGGTAACATAGAAATACCTTTTTTCGGGTCTTTTTTTTGTATATCGTTAACTTAATTGTTTTTCCTCGTTTGTAGAACTGAGAATTAAGAAAATCGTTCAGCTTTTTGGTTTTATGGCAATGAACTGGGGGGGGGGGACTCTTAGCAATTTTGTGGCCCATTTTCTGACTATTTTGACCTTCGCAATATACATGGGTAGTTGCTCTCGAACGATGATTGTGTGTAATTATTTAGGTCCTGTTGGTCTTTTCGTCTGACTTTTCTTCCTCTAAAATTGGGGGCTTAACTGTTCAAGTCGGTAAGCATTAAGTGCAGCTGTCTTAGATATTTATTACGCTCCAAGTTTACGTGTAAGTTACCACCACTCCCGACCTTTTCCGCCCATTCTTTGCAACCACCGGTCCCCCCGTCCGAAGTGAAGCTAACCTCCCTTAGCAAGCTTGTTACTCATTTATGTTTTTTCACTTAGGTTTTGTATGACGGGAAATTGCAGTAACATGGGAACAGTTGGGTCGACTTTCTTGGCCCTATGAAACGACCAAAAATTTGGTTCATATATTTGAAAATTTTGAAAATTTGCAACATTGGAAAGAGTTTTGATGCCAAAAACGCAATCTTGACGCCAATGAGGCTTTTCGTTATTCTGCCTTCAAAAACAAAATTTTTGAAGTCTTTAGTTTAAGAATGCTCACATTACAGCAACTTGCAAAAATTAAAATGAAGAGAAACAACAAGTGATACTTATGAGAAGTGAAAGACGATTCTGAAAATACTTAAAACATAGCCGAGTAGGTAATGAGGTGACTTTCGATGGTAATGAGGTTTGATTATGATATTGTATTAGCTTTAAACTTGTTCTGGTAGGAATTGAAGGTTTCAAGTGGTAAATTTGAGTTTAATGCTAATTTGGAGATTTTTGATCAGTTTTGCTCATTTTTAGACAAAATTTAATGATTTTTTGCCTGTTTTTTTGTTTTAATGCTTTAAGTGGGATTTGGATAGAAGCTTGTTACTAAAGAAATATTCAGATACCAATTGACTAAAGTTTTCTTGGTATAACTCATTTTTTCTGAGGAAAATTGACCGAAATATTTTGAAATTTTAAAACCATTTTTCTTATTTTGAAGTTTTTCTTTTTTTTAATCTTAGACAAGTTTCTGAGCCTATTATGACTTGCCCATTGTTTTGCGAGCTTTTCATTGCTCTAATTGCAAAGAAACTTTATTTTGTTTTATGTTTCCTTGTACTATAAAAGTTAAAAAAATAGTTTTTTTTGTTCAATTTGTTTTTGAATGCCGTTTCTATTCTTCCTTAAATTTTTTATGGCTTTTATGGAGGTTCAGGGTTCAGAATAGTCGTTCTAGTTGTTAAGTCATAAGTGTGCGCAAATTTCTCCTTCGAGTCGTTTCCGGAATTCTTCCGGCTATGTTTTTGTTTAAGATCTGGTCACACATTTTTATGGTTTTTGAAGTCAAATTGGAGTAGTGATTTTGGTCACGTCGAAACATGAAGTGGAGCGAAAAAGCAAGTGGTTTTGCGGCGTGAAATTTTTTTGCTCTAATTTCAAAGTAGAGAGAAAACCGTGTTTTAAAAAATATTCGCGTTCTCGCTAGTGATTTTTTTGTTCACATGCGGCAATTTCACTTTGGTTTCCACTGTTTTTTCGATTTTTTGGATTGGATTTTTTTTTCTAAATGGTTTTCCCAATCCATTCATAGTCCGTTCGAAAATTTTAAAAAAAGTTTAAAAGTTATTCAACCAATCAGCTATAATCTGAAATCTTTTAATAGGTTAAGTTACACATCCTGGGGAAGCCATTGAGACCTTTCACTTTCAGCTATATGTTGTACAACAACAAAAAGATAAACTTAGGTAAAACTTTTTAGAGAACTAATTTTGCCGAAAGAACTGTGTCTCAGCCCATAAAAGCAAACAATTTAATTTACAAATTCAGTTGCGCCTTTTACCAAAGCTGTGCATTCCTCCAACTATGCATTCCTTAAATTGTACCTGTCAATTCGACAAGAAAAGAAATTGAACCTATAAAATGTGCTACTTTTCTCAAAAATCGAAAAAAGTTTGAAAACTCAGAACGAAGAAACCATTAGTTAATTATAGAAATCGTTTCAAACATTAATTTATAACTCATAGGAAATTGGCTTTATCCTGTCTTTACTAAGACTGCGTCAAAAGTTGAGAGATGTAACAATATTGCCAAAAGTTCGAAAATTTGCCAACATTTTAAAACATTTATAATCAAAGTCATAAAAGACATTAGATAAAAACTGAAAGCATTGTCTAGGTTGTTTTTTACCTTTTTAAGAAGCCAATTGGATCTTCGATTTGCGAGACTACGTCATTGGAATACAAAAAGTATAATAAATGAAAGCAAAGCAAAAGAAATTTATAAAACTTAAAGGACACATTTGAGCAAAGCCATAAAAACCATGAGGTTTACTGAAACGATAGTATACTTTTATTGGGCCTCCTTTTTGTGTTAATTGTATCTGCCAACAATTGAGCCCGGATTTGAAATTCTTGTCAGTGATCAACACGAAAAACTAAATGCGGAAATATTTTTTAAAAAGGCCGAGCCGCAATAAAATCTAAATTTTTATTCTAAGGTTCCATGAGATCAATTGAGCATTTGTGTGAGCATTTTGTATAACTATCGAGTTTATATTTGCAATATAATGACAAAAATTATAATTCCAGAAGCTGTTAAAGCCATCTGGAGTACAACTGGCTCTCTTTTTTAGCTTACAAAGATTGTGTCCGAAGTTTTTGGACGCCTACTTCAAGCAAATTTAAAGAAAGTGGACTAAAATTGCATATTGGGTTCATTTTTGACAGGCTGAATTTTAGCATAAATTTAGCATAAATTCTAACCAAAAAAACTCGGACCGAACATTTCAGCAAGCGTCCTCTATCTTGAAGGATTAACCAAAAAAAAACTACCGTTCACATTTTTAACATATTATTGCAAAATTGGGACAAGAGTTACGGAAAAATTGAACGAAAGCACCGTAATTAGGCCGAATGTTCAGAATTTAAAATTTCGTTAACTCCCTGTAAAAAATGACATTCAAAAAATCTTTTAAATTCCATATTCTACGCTCGACGGGCATATTTGAGTATATAGTTCCTTCCCCCACTAAAGTGTGTCGGACCAAAAAAAATTGTACAATTTCTTCGAGAGCTCTGCAATTTCGATGCTTGAAAATTTGTTGTCATATCAGTGATTTTTGGCTACAAGGAGCCATCATTTTCTTTGTTTTTGCCGCTGGGTTTTTGCGCAGATTATGTCAACAGAGTTTTGCTTTTGAAGACGGTTACCACTTAGAATTTTTATGATTTTCATTTTTGGATTTCAGTTTTCGATGTTTTTGCGTCTGCTTCTGTTTTATTTCTCAAGCTCCATTTGTGTAGGCTACCAAGTTATCTTTGATTTTATTCTCCATTGTTTGCTCCGTAAATTTGTAAAACTATTTTTGCTGGTTTGATTCTTTATGGTGAATTGGTCTACTGGTTAAGTCACAGATTTCCAAGTTTTTAAATTAAGTTTTTTGAAGACGTGTTAAGCTATGTTTTCATTTTCCTTTGTTATTGATCGGCTGACAATCGAAATGAACTTCGCTTAGTTTGCCCATCCTCGGTGATGTCCTTTTTTTGGATAAACAGATGGCGCTGCTTTCAATCTTCTAAAAATACAACCTACCTATTATGGTGGATTTTTTATATTCACTATTGAACGATCGTTTCGTTTGAGTTGTTTTTGTTGAAACATTGAGCGAGCAGTGGTGTTCTACACTTCATTTCTTCACTTTTTTGCTAAAACATTTCTTTATATGAGCACTTCAACTTAAAAAATCATAATTTCAATAAGAATTTGTACAAAAGCAATTTGTACAAGTTCGAGTAAGCTAGAAATAGAGTAAGCGTGATTTGAATTTGTTTAATGAAAATAAGGTTTTTATGCACTAATTTATTTTGCTGCGTTGAATCGGAAGTTAATACGCAGTTTTTTTTTCAGCTCAACTACGATAGAAAAAAAACGCTCAATAATGTTAATTCAGTAAATTTTGTCGACAAATAAAGCTGTTATTTATTAGCCATTGTTTTTTCTGTTGCTCTCACGTTTGTTTTTCTTGTTGTCCCTTTTTTTAGAATCGAAGTGCTGTTGTTTTGCATGCTTTTATAGTATTTTGTTTAGCTCTTTTGTATTTTCATCGAGAATTTCGTCTCGTGAGCTTCATCGGTTAATGGTTTTCTCGCCAGATGCAATTGGGGTAAGCTGAAAACACACCTTCATTATCTCTGGAAAAATACGAGTTATGCCCTTATATATCAAACTCTTATTATAGATGCCAAGAATTTCTTAGCGGAACCTATTTACTATTTTTTCAAAATCTGTTGGGGATCCTACATTTCCCCTTTTCAGGTTAGCAACTTTAAACGGCAGGTAGATCGTTTCACAATTTTTTAGCTGCTCACTGCTGTTGCACGTAATTTGAAGGCAGTTCAAACAAGTTTGGGATGTTATTCGGTTATTTGTTTGTCAATTAATTTCTGCATTTTGTTTCTAGATATTTTCTAGTCACCGCGGATTCCGTTTATGAAAAAGAATAAAACTGATTTAAATTATTAGCATTTTTGACAAAGAGCTACCGTTTATTTTAGATTTGTTTTGTCAGTTTTTTCAATATTAAACAAAGAGGCTCGCTAATGTGCGTTCGCACATAATGTTCCGACCCGGCTCATCGACATTCTTGTCTTAATTGGCTACCAAATGAGGAAGAGATAGAATTTTTTTTAAAAAAACACTTCGTTCAACAAACCATTAATGGATTAAAATAATGCCACTTTAGAGGGCCGTTGAAACTTTTTGTTAATAGGACTACTAGAAAAGACAATCATAAAAATCGAATAATAAACATTAATTACGGCCATAAACCAATGTCTATAATTTAAAAAGATAAGAAAATCAAACTGGCATCAGATAAAACCTAAACAAAATAAATCATCTATACTTCATTAGAAAAGATAGGGGACCTGTTCTCAATGCGACTGGGTAAAAGGTCGAGTCGACAAAAAAGGGCGAAGTTCAAAAATACGTCTGTGTTTGAATGCAAATTTCAAGGTGATTAAAATCTTTTTTTTTAACTGAGATTACTAAAATGTTCATTTATATCTCCATAGGAAAAAATTGAGACCTGTCACTATCCAGCTTACGTCATACGACAACAAAAAGGAGGACAAATACCGGCAAAAATATCAAATTTTGCGCAAAAATGGAAGCCAAGCCGTGAAAACCATAAATTTGTCGCTAAGATCATTAATTATTTTCAATTGCGCAATTTTGGAAGCCAAATGGACCTACCATTAATGTTATAATTTAAAAAGAAAACAGCAATCCTATAAAGTGTACAAATATATAAAAATCAAACATTTTGTGAAATCTTGTAAGAAAGACGAGAATCAAATTGTTGAAACTAAAATTGTTACAAAGGTTAAATTATAGCCCACTGGAAACGGTTTTGACCTGTCTATACAGAGGCTAAGCTACAAATCGATCGAAAAATGGTCTTAAAAAATTCCGAAGCTCAATAATCCAAATATGTCATAGAAAACGATATTTCTAAAAGACGTTTACAACTAAGAGGAATAGATTAACTTGCAACACCTCAGGAAAACAATTGCGCTTGCTATTAATGAGACTAAGGCACAAGACTACAAAATAACAACAAATGCAGGAAGAAGCCAGTACTTCACAAACAATATTACGACTCCACGGTGTTGAAGGCCTCATAATTATAAGATATTTTCTGGAAGAATTGTCTATGGTCAATTGCTTCTCATCTGAACATCAGCGGGTCTTCCTTATAAAAGGACTACGTAGAATTTAAACCGAAAAAAACCCAAAAGTTTAACTGTTTCGAAAACTCGAAAATTTTGTATGAAATTAAATGGTCGAAGCCATCAGTGCCAACATATAAGCAATAGAAAAATTAATGTTTGAATTAAGAAAAGTGTTCAATGTGGTTGAAATAAATGATGACGAAAATAAGAGCTAAAGGAGACAGTTGAAAAAATGTTTTTTTTTAAAAAAAAATCAAGTCGTCAAAACAATTAGCTATTAACAAAAATTGTTAAATAGGTTCAATTTTACGTCTTTGGAAAGCAACTTAGACCTATCATTATGAGGTGTATGTCCCACGACATCAAAAAGAAAGACAGACACAGACAAAAATAAGAAATATCCACTTAAACTATGTCTCAGCCCAAAAAAGCATAGATTTTTCAACGGAAACATATAACATATTCAGTTGCGCCTTTTTTAGCGCTGTGATTTCTTCCGACGCTGCATTCCTCTAATTGGACTTACGAATAACCTGACAAATTGGCCAGGAAACAAATGAACCTAAAAAATATGCAAAGGTAATAAAAAATCAAAATCCAAAAACTCAAATAATCAAAATCTCGAAATATCAAAACCAGGAAAGCAATGGTTAAATATAAAACCGTTCCAAACCTTAATATAAATCTTGTAGGAAATGATTGTTGGCCTTTCTTTACTGGGACTGCGCCAGAAGTTGAGAGAAATACGACATTTTCTCGAAGCAACTATAATCAAAGGCATAAGAGACATTAGATAAAACTGAAAGGATTGTCTAGGTTCACTTATAACTCTTGAAGAAGCGAATTTGATCTTTAATTGGTAAGACTCAGTCATTGGACTACAAAAATTATAAAGCAAAACATAAGTCCGTAAAATTTTACGAAACATTTGGTCAAAGCTTTTTAAACCAAGAGTTTTTTTCTGAAACCATAATATATGTTGGGCCTCATTTTTTGTCTATTTTTTCTGGCAATAATTGAGCTCTGATTTAAAATTCTTTTCAGTAAAAACTACAATTGCAAAATTATTTGGAAAAAGGCCGCGCCTAAAAATCCAATACATTTTTTTGTATGGATCCATGGTGAGATCAAATCAAACCTGATACTGTTGCTTGTCTGAATAAAAAAACAATTAATCGTTAAAGTGGTTGCGAAATACAATAATTTTTAAACAAAATTTTTCAGTAAATCAAAAATAAAAATGCATTTTGCATAATTATCGAGTTGATATTTCAAAAACTCGCAAAATTATAATTCCAGAAGCTTTTAGCACCAGCTGGAGTACAACTAGCTCTCTTTTTGAGCTTAAGAAAAATGTGTCTGCATTTTTTAGACGTCTACTTCAAGCAAATTTGAAGAAAGTGGGCTAAAATATTTTTGGTCCCATTTTGGTCAAGTCTGAATTTTGAAATAATTAGCATAAATTCTAGCCAAAAAACACGGATTGTACAATTCAGCAAACCTCCTCTATATCAAAGGATTGAACAAATAACTCTACCGTAAACAATTTATATATTACAGCAAATTGGACAAAAATTACGGAAAATTTGAACAAAAGCACCGTGATTCGGCCGAATGTTCTCAAAACTTAAAATCTCGATAACTCCCTGTAAAAAATGAAATTCAAAAAATCTTTTAAATTCCATATTCTACGCTTGACGGGCTTTCTATTGATACAACTCTCTACGATGCTTAATCGATCGGCCAAAATTGATTTAACAAAAAAGCCCATTTGAGTTTATAGTCCCCCCCACCCACTAAAGTGATTCGGAACAAAAATTGGTATCGCAAGAGTCGCCTGGCTCTTTTTTCGGTTTTGAATTTAAAAAGTTTTTTAAGTTAAAATTCATTCTGTATCTGCAGATAGAGAGCTAAGTTGTGAGAAATTGCTTACTTAAAATTGCATTGCTTTAGTTTTAGGTTAGTTATTCAGAGGTAGTAGTTTTATGTCTTTTTTGGGAAATAATAATACAATGGAAGACTAATTAAAACTTTATTAAAAGAACAAAGTGACTCTATGCATCACGTGGTTTTTTTTTATTGACCGAATTGCGCTAGGTGATTGCGATGATCAAAAATTTGAATTTCGTTTTTGCTGCTCAACTGTTTTAACTCTGATTGAAAAGAATGGCTAGCAGAGTCAATTGATTTAGTTTTAAATAAGAAGTGAGACGACGATAGACTACTGGTTTCAATTTACACATGCTGTCACGTTCGTTGATATTTTCCCCTTTTTCGAACTGTGTTGTTTTGCGTTATTTGTTTGAATCTCTGTTTTTTTTATCCAGAATTTCTTCTGGGGTTCTCATCGTTAGCAGCAATGATTTAGTCGCCAGTAGGTGCAATTCACAACTGAAAAAAAGGCTGTTAGATTTGGCTATAATAATTTTCCTTAACACGTTTAAACAGAAATTGATGTTTCAAAAAAGTATGAGTCCGCATTACAACAAAGAATTAAATTAAATTGATCTATTTTGTTTTGTTTTGTTATAAGTATTTTCAAGCCATTTGGTTTATACACTTAATTTACTTCTTTCAAAAAGAATTCGTTATGATAATTAGTATTTTGGTACTTTTGTTAGTACTATTTTCTGCTTTTTAGTATTTATTTGGTACAATTTTTATTTTGCGATTTTTATTTTTAAATTGTTGTGATTTTAAAAAGAAAAACATTGTTAATTCCTTTGAGTATGAACTCTAAAATACAGAACATAGTTTAAAGGCAATGTAGTGTTAAGAAGTAAAGAAGTATAAATGAAAGAAACGTCACATATTGTGAAAGTTTAAAATTGTATTTCGAAAATTTGGTTTTAAATTTGGAAAAGTTAGTTTCTGCTCAAAATTGACGGATTGATACCAAGAGAAAAGCTATATCCAGAACGCAGTAAATTGTACAACCTTTAAGCTCGTGGAAATTTTGTTTAGTCCTGTGATAAACGATTTTTGAGAATGATTTGCGACAACTAATCGTCAGAACAAGTTTACTCCGAAATCTGATTACTGGAGAGTTTTTTTCACCATCTTCGAGTTATGAAATTTCGCGGGGAATGGCTTGGGATAGTTTTTGAAATAGTTCTTTGTTGGTAGTTTTTATGGAGTCATATCGCCGTTTTTTCCAGTTTTGTGATTTTAAGTGGGATTAAATTATTGAACGTATTCCTAGAAAGCCTTATCCATTTTGTAGTACGCTAAAATATTAAATAGATTGGATTTACTGTCCGCTATAGACTCTTGGATGCTGTTGGTGTAGACCTAACGGTGTTCTATCGATTGGAGATGTTGTTCAAAATATGCTTAGCACAAAAAAGTGTTTTGACATTTTGTCCAAGATGTCAAGATGCAACCACAAAAAATATTTTGGATTCCTTTTTTGTGTTACACTAATGCTTCAAAAACGGGTGCTGTTGCTTCTGTGTTCATAACCAACCCTAAACAGTTATGTGTTTACGAGTTGCAGGAGCCGTTAGCTACTGTTTTGGAACCCTCTCTTAACTATTAATTTTGTTTTCAGTTTGTGAAAGTTCTATTTTAAAGGATTGCTGATGTGAAAGTTTCATTTTAAAGGATTGCTGATGTGAAACTGTTAAATGTTGCTCGTGAATTATACCCAACTACCCAAAAGTTTTAAAACTTTTCAAGTCCCAAAAATCTTTTCCGTGTTGTTTTTTTGGGGGGGGGGGGGGTGAGGTGAGACTGATAGTATATATGTCCTTACAGCAGCTATCTTTTTTCTCGTCGCCGGCATCGAAAAGCGCCAGTCTCTTGGGCAATTGAAAGTCCCCAGTCCTGTAGTTGATTGGCTGGACTGGCACAGGTGCTTGGTCCAGTGATTGCGCTTGTCCCCTCTGGTTGGCAGCACGGGCTGAAGACTGGTAGTTCGTGGTACCCCAGGATCTCTGGTGTGATTGTTTTCTAACTGTTTTTGCGGTACCAACGGGTCGCCTCTGATGCGCCTCTGTTCCTGGTGGCGGCTGTAGGGCCAACCTTCAAAAACCATTTACTGATGAGTATTTGTCAAAGAGAGACGGTGACATAACCACCAAACCCCCCCCCCCCCCCTACCGTTAATTAGCTGTTAATTATTAATTACTCTCGCAGAGAAGCAATTATTGTAAACGTGTGTCTTTTTTATGCAAAATTTTCGCTTGACCGTTTTGACTTTTCGAGTGACTTTTACGCCCTTCACTTTTTGCGTGATCTAAAACTCTCTCAATCACGATTTCAAGCAGCTGAACTTAATTGGCGGCAATTTAATACTAAAAGTCAAATGAAAAGTGCGCCCAAACTGGTGCCATTTTTCAATTTAAATCCTAATAGTGGTATATGTTAACCTCTAATGTGGTTATTTGAAGCCCACTATTGAACATCTTTGTCCCATTTAGCCCCCACCCCCCCCCCCCCCCACCCTCTCCGACTGAAGCAGGTTGCAATTGATTAGAGCTCCCACTAGTCGTTCGAGAGCAATTCTTCCGACGTTTAGTCGGTTATGTTTAACATTTCGGATTTTTTCCGTTTGTGCCTCTCAGTAAGTTATGCGCCCCTTGTTATAGAGAACGTGTCATTACATAGTAAATCATTATGTAAAAAAATGCACATGTGTCTGGGGGTGCAAATAATATGCACCCACTAAGCTTGGGGGGGGGGGCACAAACTGAAAAGATCCAACATTTGTCCAATAACTTTGTTACGGAATGTACGCGCGTACTTTAATTGTCATGGCTTCGTCTCTAGAGTAGACTAATTAGTTTTTAACTACAAATGTACACAATAGTTTGTTCAGACAATCCTCTTATGTAAAATGGAAAAGAATGTAAAATTTGCTCATATGACTAATGGGTGGTTCTTTCTCTTAGGACGTACTAACAATAATTGGTTCAAATACACGCAGTGAGTTTCAGACAGGCTAAAGGAAAAAAATTGTAGAGTGGGGCACAATTTTGAATTTAGTGATTTCGTTAGTATATTTTGGTTAAGAATTTCTCTGCTTAAATTTTAGTTCGTCCTTTTTCACAGATTTGATGTTTAAGGCTTTCAGTTATTACATCTAAGATTTTAACGGTAAATAATGAATTGAAATGGAATAAACTAATTTCTTTGGAATAAAAATCAACTCACTGTTGGTTCTCATAAAGAGGAAAGTCGAATGACTTCTGAAACTGGTAGTAGTATTCGCCCTGCGTAGGCTGTTCCTCGTCCAAGACAATTCCTCTCTTTTCTACGATTCCATCATTTCGCGGAATTATATCACTGGACGTTTTAGTTTCGCCATTGACAGGAATCAGGATGCAAGACCATGCAGTTGTTACTGCCAGAATCAGTAGTGTCTAAAAGACTATTTTTTAAAAGGTTGTCATTGAAGAATTGTTCTAAAAGAATTGTCTGTTTTTTTTGTGTTCGATATTGTTTTTAGAGCTCAATGAGCCATTGAGTTCTAAGATTACATCAACGCAATAAAAGCAAATCACTAATCTTATTGTCGCGCATTCGTGTAACCAAATAATAAATGTCACCAATTTTGCCAATTGATGATAATTTTGTGGCGCAGATTTTTAAAAACCGTTGCATTTTGAAATTTAAGAATAGTGAGTGCATTTACCTCGACATCAGTTGAATTTGAATCTTTTGCAGAGATAATTTAACAGGTGATGAGGAAAAATTGGTAAGATTTCTTGTCTTTGATTTAATTATGTAATCATTTTTCAACCATTTATGTAATCATTTTTAAATAATGTTAACATTTTCATGACTTAAGGTCTGGTCGTTGTTCATAGTGGGTTCACATAACGTATTAGTTAGATCAAATGAGCTCCGCCGTTTTTCTCGGAACGAAGATATAAAGCATAGATTATCAAATTTGCTGTTTTGGCGCTTGATAACTCTTGGTTTTAATAATAGTATTTTTCTTGTGATAAAAATTATTTTTCTGGTGATAAAAAATTGTTGTATTAATCAATTACGGAGATAATTTTTTATCGACATTGTAAAAATGTGTTTTTCATTTCGTTTCATCGATTTAAAAATTAGGTAGATTTTCATTAGATGTTGCACTGCGTTTTCGTGCTTTTGACAATCTTGATTTTTTTTGTCAAATTGTATCTGCATGAGCTCTGAGAATAGGGGTACCTTATCAGTAGATTTTACGAATGATTGTTGCTTCTTCTTTCTTTCTTTTTAATTCAAATTTTCTAAACACTGGCCGCATATCAGAAAAGTGACGTATATTGAGTAGTGGTACATCAAATATAAGCCGAAAGGAAAATTAGCCGACTGAAATATTAGCCGCAAATGGAGATATTAACTAATCAGATTTGAGAACGCACAACTTTTATTGAGAGAATAACAAGATCGGTCGTAATATTTTGTTCGGTTGTGATAGATTCATATGTCTCACAGGCCATCGAGGTACTTTTCACGGCAGCTATTATTCCGGACACCTGTCGTGGCATAGAACCCTTTGGCTCCAAATAGGTCGACGTCAACCAAGACGACTTCTAAGAGGTAATGTAAAACAATGCCGACGTATACGAGTGCCAAAAATATGTCCAATTTTTCTCCCGATAAATTTTTAAACCAATCAGATCACTCTACTGAAATGAGCGCAAAAATTCTGAACCAATCACAATGAAGTGGTGAGATTTTCAATTTAATTATTTGAGGACAAGAGCGGTAGCATTTAATTGATAATTAATTGGAATTGGCAATTTCGGCACTTCTAAAATCAGTTCCATTTTCGGAACTGTTAAACGGCGGAATAGTTTTACGTCGGTATAGTTGTACGTAATTCCTCTGAAAAATTCAACAATATTTGCTGACAAAATTTTTTTTACAAGTACTGAAGGCCACTAATTGAGGCCCTGAATGAGCACTAGTTTGTTTTTTTTTACTGCAAGCAACTGAAATCTTTATTGGTTGAGCGTGTTTAATTTTGTTTGTCTGAATAATTGTGTGATAAGAGTTAGTGTCTGTATTATTAAAATTTCCAGAAATGAATTAATAATGAAACGATAAACTTGAGTCTACATGAAAAGTTGAAAAGTGTTTGATAACCAAATAGCAATGGAGAGTTTGTGTACCAATTTTTGCTTCGGCCTTTTTTCAAATATTGAACTCTTTTCCAAATATTTTGACTGTGTTTTGAATGTTTTGTTGGTTGTCAGCGTGCGCGATCTTCTCGCGTCGATTAAGGGCTATCAGTCAAGATTGTCATTGAGATGCTAATATGATGTTTAATTCGAATTGAACTTTTCAAAATTTCAACAGTAAATTAAATTACTTTAAAATTGTGTCAGAATTTGTTTGATTGGTATCAATTACAAAAATTTCAATTTTTTTTTTTTAAGTTTTTAGTTTTAAAATTTTATTTTAAGTTATTTTAAATTTTTAATTTTAAGTTTTTATTTTTGTTTTATATGTACCGACATGGTTGCAAGCAGTTATTTCATTTGAATTTGTCTATTATTACGCAATAATTTTTATTTGAGTAGTTTGACAAAATTTGTCGAGTTTTGTTCCCTCCTTGATTTTTAACCTTTTTACTTTCACGCTCATTCAGAAAATCAAGCGGCTGCAGTCATTTAAGAAGTGAGCCTCTATTAACAATCCGGACATTTTCTGACAAATTTGTACTTTGGCTTGAAATTTTTCGAATATGATGAATCAGTGATATGTTAACAAATTCCTCTCCTGGCCTTTTATTGTTTACTTGTTTGTTGCTTATTGTTTATTGAACAGGTAATTTTTATTGTTTACTAAAAACAACAATCGACCAAAAATAACACTTTAACGGTTACCTGTTCCTTCCATATAGATCCCATTTTCCCTCTCCTCCTGTTTCTAATAGTGTATTTTTTGGTATTTTAACTCGCCTGACTGATTTCGGCAGGAACTGTGAACGAAATGATGATCTCCGAATTCTTTGTAAGCGTGGGAAGTTTATTGATATTGGTAAGTACATCAAATCAGTAACTTCCAGATTAATTATGCTTTCTCAATTGATGTGAAAGCGACTAAATGTCGCCTTATCATCGAATTCCGCGGTAGATCAAACGGATAATTTTGTTCTAACATAAACTTTAGTTTCGAGATAATTAACTGATGCGAATTTCTGACGCAGGCTACTTCTTATCGCTTTCCCTTATCTGGGACCGATGCTATTTTAGAAGAGGGGAAATATGTAGGATTTTATCAATAAAACTAATGATATTATGTCAAGAAAGGAAACACGGGGAAATGTTTTGGGGTTTTAACCCGGACGCGGTTGTAAAGTTGATCTTTGTATGATGTTCAGTTTATTTTTGTACTGTTGGTGTTCTAATTAGATGAATAAAAAAAACAACAACAGCAGTAATCTGTTAATATGCCCTCAATTTATACTGTACTTCTTAGTTTTTGCTGATGATTTCTGTGACTTTTAATTGAGGCGATAAGCATCCAATTCAAGAAATATACGCATGCTTTTTCACTAGACACAAAAAATTTATACACTCCTTTTCGCCTAGATTTATACTGTTGTACCAAAAAGCTGCGTACAGCATTTATGTTCTCTAAACACGGTTTGCGTGGACGTTTGAAAGAGATTTAATAGAATATTCAAACCGCTTTGTTTTTTGCTCTCTAACGAAATTTGAAGCAATTATTGTAAACGTGTTGGGTCTTTTTTATCCAAAATGTTTGCTGGTCAAATTTTTCGTTTTTGTTCTAGAACATTTTTTTTTACTTCTCAGATAACTTTTTCGAGCTCCACTTCTTCATTTTGAGTGATTTCAATTGCTCTCATTCTGAAATAAAGCTTGTCGCTGAAATCGTTAGAGGTTGTGTAACAACGAAGTTGTAGCTTAGTTGTTAAGATGCCTGGCTGCTATCCTGGAGGTCGAGGATTCGAGCCGATATCAGGTTCTAGTGTTTGCACCCATAAAACATATTTAAACGATACCACTCTAAATTAAATTGCCCCTGCCTGTCGGTCGAATGCAATTCATCCGACCTTAGTCGGTTTGTTTTCTCTTTTCATGGACAAACATAAAAAATTAACGCAACTTGAAATCCAGTACGCAGCAAGCAAGCTTATAATGGTTAATTGGAAAGTGAAAATTTTGAAGCCAATAAAGTAGACGAAAATCCCCAACATTTTAAAGAAAATCAAAGAAATGGTTCGAATCTAAAAAATGTTGAGATTTCTTGTAAAAACCATAGAAATTTGGTTGGGGCTAGCTAGCACTCATATTTTTTTGGGGGGGGGGTAGAAGACAATCGGAAGGACGATAATTGCTTGTAAGATGTCCAGACAAGCTGAACGCTTTAGGTTTCTTTTGAATTTTTGAAAAAAATGAAAAATCTTCAAGACCTTACTTATCAAAGAAAATGTACTCGATTTCTGACACAACAAGTAGTAGGAGGTGCTGGATTGACTAGCATAGAGTCCAGAGATGAGGCCAATTGAACATTTTGTGTGGGCTATTTTGATGCAGCGATTAAGACAACACACATTGTTTGGTAAAAACTTTGTAAATATCGAAAATTCGGAATGAAATGACACATGTAGATACAAAGGTGAAGGCGTAATGCAGCGTTGCTAGAGAACTGAGTTGAACTCAACATGTTGTTTTTTTTATTGTTTCTGAGGCTGTTTTTTTTAAAAAAAAATCAATTGTACGTAGATTTTTTTGGTACCATGCTGCATTTAACAACGTCTGATCTAACGGAAGATTTCCACTCATAGCACGCCTGGCCGCCGTTCTGGAGATAGTACGTTCGAGATTTATAAGCTCTAATTCTTTAGCAGTTAGCAGTATATGCAGTTAGTTAATACCACAGTAGGGTTACAACATGTATTTTAAGATAATTAAATTTAAACAAAACTCTATAACAGAGCTGTCTAACTGCTATGCTTTTGGTTGAACCAAACTGTTACGAAACTTGTGAAAGCAAAATTGGTAGAGTTTTGTTGCTGTGTTCCATAGGGCTTTCAAATATTAATTTTGATTTTAATTACGTCCATTTGATCTGTGGAGCGAATTGCTGACATGGCTAATATGTTGATTGCCCCCATTTTTTGAGGCATCGAAAACTTTGTTTTAAAGCCCATGACGCATTGTCAGCAGTTAATTTGTAGATTTAAAGGATGGAAAGAGTGCGCAATGAATTTTTTAGGTTTTCACTAAAATTTCAACGTTTTCCCCCTTCTTATTTTTCTTATTTCATTGCTTCATCATTCGTGAGTAGTTAGTTACCATTATTTAATAATCTACAGATCAGGATTTAAATAGACAGTTTTGATGGACGATGAGTTTATTTAAAAATTAATTTATGGCGGGTTGAAGTAATAGTTGTGTAGAGGCGCACAATTTTAGCTTCTGACCCCACCCCCTTCGCCGTCTGCAAATATTTCACAATTTTATTACTGAGAAACTTATGAAAGTTCCTCATACACCACAGTGACATCGTATGCTGCAGATTATTGTTCAAAAATAACAGAAGTTCGACCTAGCCACCAATTTTGAATGCAAAAAAAATCAACCAGCTTTTATGAGTATTCAATTGTTTTTGCTCCAGAAGTTAAGATTGAATTAGATCAGTTCATTTCATCATCATCATCATCATCGCTGTTTTTGTTGACACTTGTAGTGAGCTCGGTATTTTTGACGCTGGTATTAGATGTAAAGCAACAAGATGATAACGCAGGCTCTGAAATGAGCTCTGTATAGTGACGCTGAAAAAGAAAGCAGAGAAAAAACGCCGATTTTGGAATGAGCTCGATTTCAATATATTTTACCTTTTAATTTAGCAAAAATTACTTCCATTGATGAATAATTAATTACTAACGTGTGACGAGACAGTAATTTAAAGATTAAAAATTGTGAAAAGAGGAAGGGTGCGCTTTACCTTAAATTTTACCCCACGAATTAAATCTATTTATTTGCTCTTATTTAGTATTTTCCCGGACCTATTCGGCGTCTCCTCCTCCTACTAGTGGGCATTTATTTTTTGAGCCCGCGCAAGTAATTTGTTTAATTAAATACACAGGTATAGCATACGAATGTCAACCTTTTTCCTGGGCTTTACAAACCGGTTTGCAGGGGAGGATCTCATAAGCGATCTGACCTATCTGTGCCTCTTCAGAAAAAGTGTTATGACGTCAGACGCAGACAAAATCTCTTCAACTGGCGATCTCTCTGATTTCGAGTATGAATCATCTCTTTATGAGCCAGGTGCTGGATCTGGTTCTTCCCAGTTTGGGTCCCAAGTACAAGTCGACCCCTTTTCGCTCGGACCTTCTTTGGGCTCAAAAATGAACGTTCCAGAAACGATTGCGTTGCTTAGAGACGACGAAATGCATAATTACAGACTTTCGGATAAGATGTTTTCGGCTAATCAAGCGGCTAATATGTCAATTCCCGATCGAATTTCACTAGATGGGAGTGGAAATCGAGACTCGGGGTTTTCCACAGGAATGATGGGATCAGTTGTTGGAATGCCAGCTTCTGTGACGGCGTTTTCGGACACAGAAGTGCTCACACCTCCGAGGCATCTCAAGTTGGACGAGTTTGCTTTTCCTAGGTTTGTGAGTTTATTGTTTTTATCCGTTTATAATTGACGAGTGACGGGTCAAAGGGTTTATGGACCGGATGGTGAATAAGAGTTTTTCGATTGATAGCCGCGGTTTCGTAGTGGCTCTTATTTACCTTCTTGTTGTTTTTACAAAATTTAAATTTGTAAACGAAACGTGAATATTGAATCTTTGAATTTTGCGACTTTTGAACATTTTTGGGTGAGGGTATTACTCGGCTCTAAATGATTAGAGCGGAGAAAGGTAAACTTGCTAAGTTGGTTATAGCGGTTCTTATTGAACGCGTACTACCAATCCGCCCAATTAATCTTAACTTCTGAAAGTCATTAAGAGCGAGGAGCTCAGGTCAGTTTGTTGAGTTTTATTTTGACTTCCTTTTTTCAAATATTATTAAAAAATAAGTACTTTTCAAATAATTACTAGCTATGGGCATTTATGAGCTATATGTTTTGGTAATGCAAACATAAACACGAAAAATGGTTCTAATGTTTGCCATTTTTTTAAGTTTTTTTTTAAATTGTTGTCATTTTTTGAGTTTCTCCAGCCTCAGGGGCCATAAAACCTCCTTGGTAGTTTGATAATAGGCCGCTGCATAGTTTCTAATGGCAATGGAATGGTTTTCAACATTTCAATGTCAACGAATTTTAGCAACTTTTTGAAAAAAATTTTTATTATTTTAATTTTTTGTTGTTTCAAGTTTTTCTAGCTTTATGGGCCAGAAAAGCTCATCTAGGGTCTGAAAACAGGTTTCTGCATAGTTTTAAGTGGCAATGAAGTTGTTTTCAACATTTTAATACCATGAATTTTTGCAATTTTTGTTGATAAATTGAAATTTTTTTTCAAGTTTTTCGAAAACATTTGAATTTCGTGCCTTTTTTCTTGTCTCAGTGGTCAGGTAACCTCCTCTAGGGTTTTCTAGTCCGCTATTGCATAGTTGTTACGAGCAATGCAATGGTATTCAATTTTCTAATATCACAAATTTAACAATTTTTTGATGAGATTTGAAGTTTCAATGTTTTGAAAGTTATTGTTATATTCCTAGTTTATCGATCTTTCTGAGACAATTCAATGCTTGAAATTGAGTTGATGGATAGCCTCTGGAGACAATGAAATGGTTCTGAAGAGACTAATATCACAAATTGCAGGACATTTAATTAAAATTTGAAATTGCTTTCAAATTTTCTGTTATTTTAGTCATTTTCTATGTTTATCAATCGTTAGCGGCCAATGATTCGTTTTTAGGTCTTGCAGGTATGTTATTGACAAATTCCACAGAAAAGTAGTGTTTTTGAACTTCTAATATTTAGAAATTAAGAAACTTTTAATTTTTTCAGTTTTCAAGTATTTGTCGTATTTCTCGATTTTTGCTATTTTTTTGGGCCAATAAACCTCTTTCAAGGCGTGTGCTTGTTTAAGTGGGTGTATTTAATTGGAAAAATTTGGGCTTCAGGGTAAAAGCTTCAACAATTTTAGCAATGATTATGCTTTTTATTTAGTCTGATTAATTTTTGTTTCTCAACTTTTGATTTTGTTTTTCTTTTTGGCTGGCGTTGTCCAATTGATCTGGTGGCCAGGTACAGCAGTTCTAAGTTTTCTATTCAATTCTTTGTATTGTATTTCAGGACTTGTCCTGCTATATATTTTTTAAATTCGTCCTCCATCGACGATTCCTGCGACCATTGTCTTTTTCATTTTCAGTGTCTTCTACTGCTTTGCAGTTAATTTTTTTGTGCATGACGTCATTTGTGCTGCGTTTAGGTCAATCGCGTGACTGACCTCACTCAAGGAAATGACTTCTGAACTCAGTTAATGAATTTTTAATTTTAAGCACATACTAGGTGAAGATCAATAGTGTGCATCTAAGTAGTGCCAAACGTATATCCCCTAATTCTTGAGTATTAAGAGTCTTTAGGTTTTGATTTGGAATATTAATTGAGATCTTTTAGGGCTTTTCTTGATAGAGCGTATGCTTCTCATAAGAATTACAGTCCGAATTTAACACAAAAAGTCTAGTGGTCTTTTAAAAGACTGATGGTCAATCTGTCTATCTTATTTTTTTTAGCTGTTTCAATTCCATGGAAGGCCACAAGCGTCTACCGCGGCTATTTTCCGGATATCTGGCGGCTACGTTTTTTTTGTTTCCCGCGCATTGATTTTTAAATGCGTAGTTGGTTATTCACCATCCGCTATTGTGCCTTGCCCATCTGCGCACATGTGACGCAATCTTTTCATTACTTGGTTGGAAAGTTCGAGAATGAAACCGAGGGAGACAGCGACAGATAAGAGAGTTTGGTTTTTCAATGTTCTTTGTTTTCCCGTTTTTTTTGGGACGGAGTTGAGTAATCTTGTTGCGGCTCAATTACACACGCATGCAGAATTTTTAAATTGTCCTGGTCTAGAAAAGGTCAAAATGTTAAACAGGGATGGTTTTGCAGCAAATAAATTTCATTGAGCTTTTGAAACTTTGAATGTTTCAGGTAAAAATATACGAGCTATCGCTCCTACCTTTATTTATTATTGAGCTACTTAGTGAAAATTGACCACAAAGGGCAAAATTATCGTATAATAACTTAAAAAGGGATCTCATGATCCTGTGCGTGGCACAATGTTGCCACATTGACTCTTGAAAGTATCATAACACTCTATCCGAAATGATATTGCAGAAACATTTGCCTTAGCTATAATTTTTTTCAGATATCTTCAGCAAAAACGAGGGGAAAAGTCGTGGTTTTTTCATATGAACCAGAAATTCTTGACTACCTTCCCCCGCAGACCAATTTCATGCCTGCGCCAATTTTTAGTCGTTCACAAAAGGGTTTTAAATTGCTCTCTTACGACGTTTGAAGCAATTGTTACAATCGTGTGTTTTTTATGCAAAATTTTTGCGTAATCGGTTTTGCACTTTTGTTCTAAAACATTCTTTGACTTCCCAAGTGATTTTTTTTCGCTTGACTTCCTCTTTTTTGATTGATCTCTATTGCTGTCAGTCCATAAAGTGTATTGATAAAGTAAAAAGAGATTGCCACCCAGGAAGTAACGGGTTCGACTAAACCCTGGGCGATTTTTTGCGCCGTAAAAATTTTCTCAGCTACATCCCTCTAAATTAAGTTGCTCCCGCTTGTCTTCCGAGGGAATTTCATACAACTTAAGTCGCTTTATGTTTTTGCTCCTATACCAAAAATCAACCAACCAAAAATCAACCAGTTAGGTACCAACTTCTTGTGTTATTGACTGTTTTCATGCTGCTTCATCAGTTTGTCCGGTATTAGTTTATAATTTGCAGCAGATTCTTTTAATTTGGACTACTTTGAAATCAATTTGATTGTCTCGCAATTCGAAATGAATTGTGTCTGATACAGTCTAATTTTCACCGGAAATTCATGTTTCAAAGCTGCCAAATATGGATTTTGAAATTTTAATTGAAAAATAGTCTTCATGCCTTATCGTAAAAAATTGAGAAGCCAATCCAGAAATATGAATAACAGTCAGCAGAAATGTTTCACAGTTTGTCATGATTCAGCGAAGTGCTCTTAGAAAGGCCCATTTGTGGCTACAAGTTTTTTACAGATACAGCTTTACTGTATACTGTATTTCGTAAGACTGATTTCGTAACTTTATCATTAACAATTCAATTTTGGTGACCGCTAACAGGCAGGCAAATAGATTTAATCAAATTTCTGCCAATGTTTGGCTGAGCAATGTTTTAAAATACATTTTAATTTTAACAAATGGATTTAAAATGGCAAAATTAGGTGTAGCAAAAAATTCTTTGGACAAAAAAAGGCAGACACAAGTCATGAAATAGAATTCAAAGAACACAACGTTATTTGCCTGACAACCTGATATGATTTCATTGCAAGAGGAGTTGCAATAACGCAACTCAATGTCAACAATTCGGTTTAAAAGTAGCTAGCAAGGAATTATCAATTTTAGATCTCTAGCAACGTCGAATCCCCTCTGATCAAACTAACTTCTTAAGGCAATAAAGGCTACTGGTTGTTGATATATTTAAAGACAACGTCACAAGTGGGACATGAAATGAGTGCAAAAAGTAATTTAAGTTTTACCTTTGAAAATGTGTTTCATCAAAGTTTTAGAACAACTAAATTTTTAAATCGTTCAAAAGAACGATGAAAAAACTGAGAAGCACAAAATATCATTCTTTTAAATTCAGAGGCATTAACAAATGTAAATCGAAGTTTGAGCCAAATCCAAAGTTTTCGTTCAATTGTGAAAAATGCTGGCAACTGTTGTTAAAGTAGATTCACTCCCTACTCTCAGTTATATCTTTCAAACTCCGTGTTTTAGGCAGTGCAAGTTTGTCGAATTTGCTTGCTGAGTATAATAATAGTAAAGTAACTTTTTGCTTGTTTCATCTTGATAGTCGTAACGATCTTAAAAAAATGAAAAATGTAACTTCGGATCAATGTCATGCAATCATAATAATGGGAATGAACTAATGAAAAAAAACAGAAAATAGTTCAAACGAAAACTAGTTTGTCGAAATAAAAATAGAAGAGGCAAGTATTGAGATACAGTTCAACGTTTTCAAAAAAAACTTGAACTGTCTTTCCGGATGATTTGATTACAAGAGGTAGCTCTTTTTTCAAAGCAACTAAACTTTAATAATAATTTAGAAAAAAATCTTATGAAAACACTTGATATCTTGCAGCTTCGGTGGTTTCAAACTCCTTGAAGAATATATTTTTGTTCGGTGATGCCAGTTTCTTTCGTTCGAGAGCAATTCGTCGCACTTTGGTCTCCTATGTCGTTTTAAAATGCGAATTTTCTGAACCGTAGATTCAAAATATATTAATTTATGGCTGAACTTGAACAGTGAGAACAGATGTAAATTTATTCTAAAATAGATGATTTTCTTAATAAAAGTTCATAAGTTCCGTGAAATATTTGTAATCGATTTTGAAACAGCATTCTAACAGCGTATAGTTAGCATTAGTATCTCAAGCAGCAGCAGATTTTCAAATCGAGTTGTTTTAGTGTATGTAGCTCTCAATATTGTACTTCAGATAATTATATCAATGATATCGGTTTCTTCTCACGTGCAATTCTCAACCAATTGAAGTACATTTTATTGTATTACATTACTTTCACCCTAGTCTGATCAACTTATTTTTACTAATCTTTGAATGCTTCGATCTACGCGCTATAAGCATATCCATGACATAGGAAAACAGTAAGTATCCAAAATAAACGATTGCTTTAAAATGAAAGATATTAAGAGACGCAGAAACATTACTCAACTCAGTCGTATTATTTTGAAATGTTGATTCCTTTAAACGAAATTGCGATTCAAAAAAGTGAAAATTCTTGAAAATGTATAGTGAAGTTTCTAGAAGTTATCAAATATTTAGGTTAGATTCAATTTCTTTAATTCGGTGAGTAGGTTTACTAATGGTCCCTCCCATTATAGCCCCCTCAGCTTAGTGGTCAGATAACCTAAAGCCCCCATCTTGGTAAATATAATTTCGTGGATGGGCTATAATGGGAAAGACCCTATTAATGTCGATTAAGTGAAGTTAGCGCGATGTTTTAGCTGTACAATTTTCCATACATCACTTTTTAATTAGACTATAGTGTGGGGGCGTTTGTGAGTGGGGGGGGGGGGTCATTTTAAAAAGAAGTAGAGTGAAGTAGCGAGTTATTACTCGCTAAAAAAGAAATTTCGTTTGATTCTTGCTCTGCGGATACCATACATATAACGCATTACTCCTCCCCTCCCCTCCCCTCCCCTCCCCCTCCCCCCAAAAATTACGGTACATTTAACGAAGTGGGAGTCTTTATTATTGGGACAGAACCAAAAATTTTATATTTTTTGTAGCGTACCGGTGAATTCGGACCGCCCCAAAACATCCAAAACCGGCCAGGCAGACTTACTCAATTCATCAGACCCAACCACCCCTTCCAGTAGGAAAAAAGTGAAGATGTCATTAAACACGGAGGCAGTCTACAATGACAGTGTGTTCCAGGGGTCAACGGAGGATGTTCTAGCCCTCAGGAAACAAGTTCTGGCGCTTTCGAGGAAAGTGGCTGCCATCGAACAAGACAATAAGTCGAGAATTGACAGAGAGAATTATTACATGTACTCGTTAGCAGTATTAGCTACAGTTACTCTCTATTTGATGTTTAGAAGATGATAATCAAAACTATTTCGAGATATGTTTCCTTTCCACGGTAGAATGTGACCGTCGATAATTGATTTTTATTCATTTTTTTAAATAAAAATTAACGGCTAGCTAAATTAACAGTGCAAAAATGAGCAGCAATTTCTCTGATATAGTCAAAAAATTTATACATGAAATCGGTTCACGGGGTGAAAGGAAACGGTTCCCTATTTCATCTTATTAATTGCTCTCAAACGAAGTTTATAGTATTTATATCAATCCTATGGTCTTTTTTTCTGATTTATCGCTTGACCGATTTTTTGTCTGACCCATTCTTTTAAACTCTGATGTGGTGAGGATTTTATTCCCTAGATCTTAATTACCACAATTGAGTTAAAAAGGTTATTTGCTATTGCGACCCAAGGTATTAGAAAGAATAAGTCTCAATCCGTGTCTTAAGGTGCATTCTAATTACTGGACCTATGTGTAATTTAGTGAAAATAAACTGTATAGATAAAAATGTTAATTAATATAGAGCTGAAAAGGGTGGAGCACAATTTTGAGGGTGTTCCTTACTTGAAATTTACAGTGGTGTATCTAATCTTAGTTAAATATCTAGATCTTACTGTTGGTTTTTGTTAACTTCAATTTCAGTTGCTGTAAGAAAGACAGACTTACAATCGCTGGTTTGTTTTCCCGCAATGCGGAGGTTGGAGAGGCTGCTTTAGAGCAAAAAATAGAGGGAAGGAAGAGCAGCGTACCTTCCCGCTAACTTGAGACTGGTCTGATTTCCTTTAGCAGCAACGTTTTAGGCTTATACGTGGCAGCAGAAATGCTAATCACGAGGCTTCTGACTAGCTCCGAAACAATTGGTAATTCGTGGATTCGACTCATTTTCGTCTTTTAGTCATCTCTTCGTTTCAGAGTTGCTAATGTGAAGAACGGCCTGGATAGCTTTGGTATCTTTCACTTTGGCCGCATATTATTAGCGGCCGTGAATCAGCCGCCATAGCCTAGTCAACAGAGTTAAATAATAAGCAGCAGTTTTGCCTTTGTATAATGTAGTCTTTTGCTCTAATGCTTGCTTTTAATGTTTCCGTCCGTTTAGATTAGTTCTAATGTGTTCAATAAGTTGACGTGTAAATAATTATGATACTTGTGGCGGCAAATATCCAATTAGCAATACTACAGCTGGCCCCTTTTTGAGAAAGGAAATATTGTGCTCTGTCATACAACATTTACACTTGGCTCTAGAAATCAAGTTTTTTGCGAAATACTTAGAGAATTTTAGTGTTAGGAAATTTCCTGCTGGCATGCTGAATCAATTACTCGACAGCACTCATTTTGTACTAAAAAATTAGAAATGTAAATTATACTGAAAATTAATACGAGGTTAAAAAATTAATATCTCTATGCTGTTGTTGTTTATGCCATTCTCTTTCCGTCGTTGTTTCTTGGGCGAGTTTCTCGTTTGCTTCATTTTTAGCTGCGAATCTCTGATCTCCATTATTTTCGAGCGGACGACCAGTTTCCCTATGAAATTTTTTTTCATTGTCTGGCGGTTTGGTTGAAATTTTATGTTCACCTAATTGACTCTAAAGATCGGCCACGGCTTTTTCCGACACCCAGAGTTGCTTTCGGAGTGTACAATTTTTGACCACTACTGTAGTAGAGATAATTTCTACAGTTTTTGTGTCTTTTTTTTTGAGAGTTCCTGGAACGAAGTCTTTACAGATTCTTGGTGAACACCAGGGAGAAATCGTGGATGACGGGTAAGGTGTCGGTTGGAGCATTAACGGTTTGGCGTGTTTTTTCTGATTACTGTTTACTCAGAAATACACCATTGTTTGTAGTCTGACTTGAGGGAGTACACTAATACTTGATGTACTTGGGCTTATTATCAAGTGGGAACATTTCTCTCATTCGTTGGTGTTCAAGACTTAATGGCTCGAGGAAATTTCTTTCCTCTGGGAGACCATCGTCTCTTGAGTCCTTTCCAGATTGGAAGTTCATGTAGGTGTTTATTGTGCCCGTGGTCTTTTTCTTGTCGTTGGTGATGGTGTGCTGGCTGATGTTTTCATTGGAGATTTTGTGGCTGATGTGAATGTTCTTGTTGTTGTTGACGTAGTGGTTGTTTGTTGTTGCCACGACCACGCTGACGCCAGGCTGCTTTTTCCAATGAGGTACGTCAGCGTGCTAGTTCGTAAGGGGGTCGTAGTCTTAGGTTGACAGCTGATTGCTGTCTGTACTGCTTTTGTTCATCATGTATTATCATAATCGAATAAAAGCATAGAGCAAAAAAACTTATTAGCTTTTTGAGTGAACACAACCGCAGTTTGTGTACCAAGACAATCATACTCTGAGGACATGTCTACAATCAGTTACTTGTAATGTTAAGTTTGAGAAACTTTCAGTAGGGTTGAAAAATGAAAATGAAATCCGTTCTCTGAATTGAATTGGTGTTTTTGACAGGTGTTGTTTTGTTGACCTAATCCACAATTAAACAAGGTGAGATGAAAGCGGGCTCTGCTGCAAATGACCGACCGATTTTCGTTACGTGAATCTAATGTTCGTTGATTTGGAATATCGTTTTAACAGATTATTATTGTTAAAAATCGACGAGGGGTCACAATGAGGGGATGTTGGGTTCACTGATGTTAGTTTTTTCCTTTGTTTCCTAAACATTGAGATGTGCGACAATGAGGAACTGTAGAAGAGGTTCTGTTGCAAACGTTTATTCCAGCTTACAAACTTCAACAAATTTAGACTCAAGTCAGAAATAAATTTCTAAGACAATTCAATTGGATGTCTAAGAGTTAATTCAGTTTTCGAATAAAACGCTAGAAAGAGCACATTCTTAAAATTTAAGGATAAAAGATTGAGAGTCTGATTATCTAAGTCAGAAAAATTTGGTGCTCAGGCTTTTAAATGCACAAAGATTTCATATTCAGGTATAAAGGAGAAATAACTATTACCGCAATTTTCGTAGAATTTAATAATTATACTTTTGTGGTTTTTGGATGCAAAAAAATCATTAAAATGTTCCATCTTAGAACATGACGCTGAAACAGTTCAATTAAGCTAAATAGTTAAACTAACTGAGGTTAATCTAGTTATAAAAAAAACAATTTAGATGACTGCATTATGGGTGAGCAATTGCGTTCACCTGTTGTTGTTTGAACTTTGGAGTAAAGATCTGGTACCTCTAATACTGGAGGTGCTGGTTCACAGGTAGCAGTGAATAGTGACGATTCTCTTTGTCTATTTCCATGGTAGATGCTAGTGTCTTTTGTACGTTTCAAATATCTAACATTGTTGGTTTTGTTAGAATTTACGTAGTCTTTAGGTGTTTGATAAATTTATCTTACAATGGAGAGCAGAAACAAATTACAGGAGGCTGTTAGTAACTTTTTCCAAAAAACAAAGTTTCTTGAAAGTTTCTTTGTTTCAAATTTGCTTGAAAAGAAAATGATAACATTGATCAAAAAGGTTATTGAATGAAATATGCAAACAAAATTCCGACCTTCTACATAATAACCAATTTCTCCAAAAGTACTCTGAAGGGATCACGGCGAAAGATGGTGACATCATTGAATCTTACAGAGAGAATTATTACATGTACTCGTTGGCAGTATTAGCTACAGTTACTCTCTATTTGATGTTTAGAAGATGATAATCAAAACTATTTCGAGATATGTTTCCTTTCCACGGTAGAATATGACCGTCGATAATTGATTTTTATTCATTTTTTAATAAAAATTAACGGCTCCCTATACGATAATATACCTATACGATAATAGAAAGCCTTCTCAGTGCAAAAATGAGCAGCAATTTCTCTAATATAGTAAAAAAATTTTATACGTGAAATCGGTTCACGGGGTGAAAGGAAACGGTTCCCTATTTCATCTTATTAATTGCTCTCAAACGAAGTTTATAGTATTTATATCAATCCTGCGGTCTTTTCTGATTTATCGCTTGACCGATCTTTTGTCTGACCCATTCTTTTAAACTCTGATGTGGTGAGGATTTTATTCCCTCGATCTTAATTACCACACTAGAGCTAAAATGGTTATTGGCTATTGGGACCCAAGGTATTTGAAAGAATAAGTCTCAATCCGTGTCTTAAGGTGTATTCCAATTACTGGACCTATGTGTAATTTAGTGAAAATAAACTGTATAGATAGAAATGTTAATTAATATAGAGCTGAAAAGTGTGGAGCACAATTTTGGGGATATTCCTTTTTTGAAATATACAGTGGTGTATCTAATCTTAGTTAAATATCTAGATCTTACTGTTGGTTTTTGTTAGAACGTCCAATTTCAGTTGCTGTAAAAAAGACAGACTTACAATCGCTGGTTTGTTTTCCCGCCATGCGGAGGTTGGAGAGGCTGCTTTAGAGCAAAAAAATAGAGGGAAGGAAGAGCAGCGTACCTTCCCGCTAGCTTGAGACTGGTCTGATTTCCTCTAGCAGCAACTTTTTAGGCTCGTACATGTCAACAGAAATGTTAATCACGAGGCTTCTGACTAGCTCCGAAGCAATTGGTCATTCGTGGATTCGACTTATTTTCGTCTTTTAGTCATCTCTTCGTTTGAGAGTTGCTAATGTGAAGAACGGCCTGGATAGCTTCAGTATCTTTCACTTAGTCTGCATTTTAGTAGCGGCCGTGAATCAGCCGCCATAGCCTAGTCAACAGTATTAAATAATAAGCAGCAGTTTTGCCTTTGGATAATGTAGTCTTTTGCTCTAATGTATTACGCAGCGCAGCTCGCTTTTAATGCTCCCGTCCGTTTAGATTAGTTCTAATGTGTTCGATAAGTCGACGTGTAGATAATTATGTTACTTGTGGCGGCAAATATCCAATTAGCAATACTACAGCTGGCCCCGGTTTGAGAAAAAAAAATATTGTGCTCTGTCATATAAAATTTACACTTGGCTCTAGAAATCAAGATTTTTGCGAAATACTTACAGAATTTTAGTGTTAGGAAATTTCCTGCTGGCATGCTGAATCAATTACTCGACAACACTCATTTAGTACTAGAAAATTAGAAATGTAAAGTATGCTGAAAATTAATACGAGGTTAAAAAGTTAATATCTCTATGCTGTTGTTGTTTATGCCATTCTCCGTCGTTGTTTCTTGAGCGAGTTTCTCGTTTGCTTCCTTTTTAGCTGCGAATCTCTGATCTCCATTATTTTCGAGCGAACAACCAGTTTCCCTCTGAAATTTTTTTCTTTGTCTCGCGGTTTGGGGAAATTTTATGTTCTTCTAATTGACCCCTAAGATCGGCCACGGCGTTTTCCAACACCCAGAGTGTCTTTCGGAATGTACAATTTTTCGACCACTACCGTAGTAGAGATAATTTCTACAGTTTTGGTGTCTTTTTCCGGAAGAGAGTTCCTGGAACGAAGTCTTTACAGATTCTTGTGAACACCAGGGAGAAATCGGGGATGACCGGTAAGGTGTCGGTTGGGGAATTGACGGTTTGGCGTGTTTTTTTATTACTGTTTCCTCAGAAATACACCATTGTTTGTAGTCTGACTTGAGGGAGTACACTAATACTTGATGTACTTGGGCTTATTATCAAGTGGGAACATTTCTCTCATTCGTTGGTGTTCAAGACTTAATGGCTCGAGGAAATTTCTTTCCTCTGGGAGACCATCGTCTATTGAGTCCTTTCCAGATTGGAAGTTCTTGTAGGTGTTTATGGTGCCCGTGGTCTTTTTCTTGTCGTTGGTGATGGTGTGCTGGCTGATGTTTTCATTGGATTTTGTGGCTGATGTGAATGTTCTTGTTGTTGTTGACCTGTGGTTGATTGTTGTTGCCACGAACACGCTGATGCCAGGCTTCTTTTTCCAATGAGGGACGTCAGCGTGCTAGTTCGTAAGGGGGTCGTACTCTTAGGTTGACAGCTGATTGCTGTCAGTTTGTGTACCAAGACAATCATACTCTGAGGACATGTCTACAATCAGTTACTTGTAATGGTAAGTTTGAGAAACTTTCAGTTGGGTGGAAAGATGAAAATGAAATCGGTTCTCTATAATTGGATTGTTGTAATTAAGGCAAAAAGTAATTAAATTCGGAAATTGTTTTGAGTAGTGTCAGATGTAACTGACTAAAAGAGTTTTCGGACCTCATGGCTACACTCGTGCAACGACCAGCGACGCTGGGTTTTTTTGTTGCAGTTTTTGCATGCTAAAGTTGAAGCAAAATTACAGGAGGATGAGGAGAATTTCGATGAAGAGGGCAACAGACAAGGGCATAGAATTTTAATTGGAACATAAATGGGATTCATTGTCTAACAGCTACACCAAATTATGTTTTCATGGTCATTTTTCAATGTGCTCACTGGACATTGGGATTTTTGAGATGAGCAGTCGATACAGACAAAATGTCCTGCTTTTTGATGGAGAGTAATATGGGGTTGTGCTGAGGCTTGTAAAACTTTTTTTTTGGCAATTCTATAACTATATCAACTAAAGTTGTAACCTATTGATACAGTTTAAGCAGTGCGAAGACAGAGGCAGTTTGGAGAAAGGAAACGAATAACAGGGTTGTTTCGGTTTTCACCACATTAATTGATGAGGTTGATTATCTACATTGGAATTGACCTTTTTCCAACAGTAAGTAAAGCGAAAGCATACGGAGCATTCATAGCTGCATTCATAGCTTAGTGTATTAAGAAGTGGGGACATTGATTTAATAGAGAAGCAGTTTCCCATTTTGGCAATATAGAATGGAAAATAGAGTTTTTCAGAGTTCACAGATTGGGGGGTTCTAGTTGGGAGGTTTTTTTGAATTGGAAGAACAAAAATTCAATGCTTTGAATTGGTGTTTTTGACAGGTGTTGTTTTGTTGACCTAATCCACAATTAAACAAGGTGAGATGAAAGCGGGCTGTGCAGCAAATGTCCGACCGATTTTCTTTACTGAATCCAATGTTCGTTGATTTGGAATATCGTTTTAACAGATTATTATTGTTAAAAAATCGATGAGGGGATTTTGGGTTCACTGATGTTTGTTTTTCACTTTGTTTCCTAAACATTGAGATGTGCGACAATGAGGGACTGTAGAAGAGGTTCTGTTTCAAACGTTTCTTCCAGCTTACAAATTTCAACAAGTTTAGACTCAAGTCAGAAATACATTTCTAAGACAAGTCAATTGAATGTCTAAGAGTTAATTCAGTTTTCGAATAAAACGCTAGAAAGAGCACATTCTTAAAATTTAAGGATAAAAGATTGAGAGTTTGATTATCTAAGTCAGAAAAATTTGGTGCTCAGGTTTTTAAATGCACAGTGATTTCATATTCAGGTATAAAGGAGTAATAACTATTACCGCAAAATTCGTAGAATTTAATAAATATACCTTGGTGGTATTCAGATGCAAAAAGATCATTAAAATTTTCCATCTTTGAACATGACGCTGAAAGATTTCAGTTACGCTAAATAGTTAAACTACTGAAGTTAATCTAGTTTGGATGACTGCATTATGGGTGAGCAATTGCGTTCACCTGTTGTTCTGTTGGAACTTTGGAGTAAAGATGTGGTACCTCTAATAACGGAGGTGCTGGTTAACAGCTAGCAGTGAGTAGTTACGATTCTCTTTGGCTATTTTCATGGTAGATGCTAGTGTCTTTTGTACGTTTCAAATATCCACCATTGTTGGTTTTGTTAGAATTTATGTAGTCTTTAGGTGTTTGATAAATTTATCTTACAATGGAGAGCAGAAACAAATTAATGGAGGCTCTCAGTATCGTTTTCCAAAAACAAAGTCTTTTGAAAGTTTCTTTGTTTCAAATTTGCTCCGACCTTATACATAATAACCAATGTCTCCAAAAGTACTCTGAAGTGATCTCGGCGAAAGATGGTGACTTCGTTGAATCTAGATATAACCTATTATTTAGACCTGCGGCGCCCTACATATCGCGTTGGAGGGCTTAATGGGACTGAGGAGCTCACCTAGAGCCCTACACCTTACTATGCGATTCGCTGAAACTGTTTTGAGCAGACAACTTCAATTGTGAAGCGCGGTTCTTAGTCTTAAAAGTTTAACCCCCTTTCCCCCCGTACACACCACACCCCGTCCACCTTGCTCAAACCCGGCGATTTAGAAAAATGCTTTTTTTTCATTTTTGCCGTTTTATGTTTTTTCAGCATTTCATTCGAGCTGGTACGGAAATATTTTGGTTTAATTGATCAGTTTTTCGCCAGATGTAAACTTTAAGGTCAATTTGGAACTTCAGAGGTGTTCTCAGTTTTTTGATTAAACTGTTTTTAATTTTTTTTACAAGTATTCAACTAAGCGTATTTGGGAGAGAAAAGTGGATAGTTTGAGAAAATTTGACCACTTTGAGTTTTCACCCTCATAGGCGTTATCAACAGGTAACGCTCGGAGGGCCTAAAGCACTCAGCTCATCCCTCAAGGCTTGCATATTCAAGTTTCAGCTGGTTACTAAAGCCAACCTCTCGCTGGTTGTTTGAGAGCAATTAGCTCGACGCCAATTGGTTTTGATCACGATTCTAATGACTAGGTGTGAATGAATTAAGGTTAAAGGAACTGTTTTCTGGTCTGGTATCCTTTTTTTGCGTTCTTCTGTAAGACCCACTTAGGGAAGATAAATTAGCTTGTTAGAAAATCTAATCGTTTGAAATTGAAATTTTACAAAACCTGGCATTTTTCTGGAGCAATAAATTTATTAGGGGAAAGTGCTTGGTTAGATAACAGTTTCAAATAAACTCAGTGTTGAGTGATTCTTTTGCCGCATTGTAGGAAAAAAATTTCAAGCTGGACTTCAATGGATTTTCTTCTTCACAGAGTATATTTTTGTTCATGTCAGTATAATTAATTGGCATTGTTGTTACGTTTTTAATACATATTAAATTAATGATCAAAATTAATTATTTTCTGAGTAAGTTTTTGAAAGCAAAAATGGAGCCTATAGCCGAGATTAGTGGCGAGCAATTGCGTTCACCTGTTGTTCTGTTGGAACTTTGGAGTAAAGATGTGGTACCTCTAATACCTGAGGTGCTGTTTAACAGCTAGAGGTGAGTAGTGACGATTCTCTTTGGCTATTTGCATGGTAGATGCTAGTGTCTTTTGTACGTTTCAAATATCTACAATTGTTGGTTTTGTTAGAATTTAAGTAGTCTTTAGGTGTTTGATTAATTTATCTTACAATGGAGAGCAGAAACAAATTAAAGGAGGCTCTCAGTAACTTTTTCCAAAAACAAAGTCTTTTGAAAGTTTCTTTGTTTCAAATTTGCTTGAAAAGAAAATGATAAAATTGATCAAAAACGTTATTAAATGAAATATGCAAACAAAATTCCGACCTTCTACATAATAACCAATTTCTCCAAAAATAATCTGAAGTGATCTTGGCGAAAAATGGTGACATCGTTGAATCTAGATATAACCTATTATTTAGACCTGCGGTGCCCTTTATATCGCGTTGGAAGGCTCAATGGGACTGAGGAGCTCACCTAGAGCCCTACACCTTACTATGCGATTCGCTGAAACTGTTTTGAGCAGACAACTTCAATTGTGAAGAGCGGTTCTTAGTCTTAAAAGTTTGACCCCCCCTCCCCCCCGTACACACCACACCCCGTCCACCTTGCTCCAACCCGGCGATTTAGAGAAATGCTTTTTTTCCATTTTTGCTGTTTTATGTTTTTTCAGCATTTCATTCGAGCTGGTACGGAAATATTTTGGTTTAATTGATCAGTTTTTCGCCAGATGTAAACTTTAAGGTCAATTTGGAACTTCAGAGGTGTTCTCAGTTTTTTTGATTAAACTGTTTTTAATTTTTTTTACAAGTATTCAACTAAGCGTATTTGGGAGAGAAAAGTGGATAGTTTGAGAAAATTTGACCACTTTGAGTTTTCATCCTCATAGACGGGATCAACAGGTAACGCTCGGAGGGCCTAAAGCACTCAGCTCATCCCTCAAGGCTTGCATATTCAAGTTTCAGCTGGTTACTAAAGCCAACCTCTCGCTGGTTGTTTGAGAGCAATTAGTTCGACGCCAGTCGGTTTTGTTCACGATTCTAATGGCTAGGTGTGAATGAATTAAGGTTAAAGGAACTGTTTCCTGGTCTGGTATCCTCTTTTTGCGTTTTTCTATAAGACCCACTTAGGGAAGACAAAATAGCTTGTTAGAAAATCTAATCGTTTGAAATTGAAATTTTACAACACCTGGCATTTTTGTCTGGAGCAATAAGTTTATTAGGGGAAAGTGCTCGGTTAGATAACAGTTTCAAATAAACTCAGTGTTGAGTGATTCGTTTGCCGTATTATAGGAAAAAAATTCAAGCTGGACTTCAATGGATTTTCTGCTTCATAGAGTTTATTTTTGTTCATGTCAGTATAATTAATTGGCATTGTTGTTACGTTTTTAATACATATTAAATTAATGATGAAATTAAATATGTACTGAGTAAGTTTTTGAAAGCAAAAATGGAGCCTATAGCCGAGATTTAGAAATGTTAGATAAACGTGGTACACCAGAAGCTAATGTTGTAATTTTTCAGGTACAACTTTTGGAGTCAATTAATAACCCAGAGAGCATTTTTGGGTAAACAAGTCTAATCGCATCAAATTGTCATATTTGTAATTGGTTAAAGGACAAATTAAAGTGAACCAGCTGAATTAGCTGAAAATGATATAGCAGGCCTTGCATAATTCATCTGTTAATTTCCGAAAAAGATGGAGTATATTTTTGTTCATGTCAGTATAATTAATTGGCATTGTTGTTACGTTTTTAATACATATTAAACTAATGATGAAATTAATTATTTTCTGAGTAAGTTTTTGAAAGCAAAAATGGAGCCTATAGCCGAGATTATGGACGAGCAATTGCGTTCACCTGTTGTTCTGTTGGAACTTTGGAGTGAAGATTTGGTACCTCTAATACCTGAGGTGCTGGTTAACAGCTAGAGGTGAGTAGTGACGATTCTCTTTGGCTATTTTCATGGTAGATGCTAGTGTCTTTTGTACGTTTCAAATATCTACCATTGTTGGTTTTGTTAGAATTTAAGTAGTCTTTAGGCGTTTGATTAATTTATCTTACAATGGAGAGCAGAAACAAATTAAAGGAGGCTCTCAGTAACGTTTTCCAAAAACAAAGTCTTTTGAAAGTTTCTTTGTTTCAAATTTGCTTGAAAAGAAAATGATAAAATTGATCAAAAACGTTATTAAATGAAATATGCAAACAAAATTCCGACCTTCTACATAATAACCAATTTCTCCAAAAGTAATCTGAAGTGATCTCGGCGAAAGATGGTGACATCGTTGAATCTAGATATAACCTATTATTTAGACCTGCGGTGCCCTTTATATCGCGTTGGAAGGCTCAATGGGACTGAGGAGCTCACCTAGAGCCCTACACCTTACTATGCGATTCGCTGAAACTGTTTTGAGCAGATAACTTCAATTGTGAAGAGCGGTTCTTAGTCTTAAAAGTTTGACCCCCCTCCCCCCGTACACACCACACCCCGTCCACCTTGCTCCAACCCGGCGATTTAGAAAAATGCTTTTTTTCCATTTTTGCCGTTTTAATTTTTTTCAGCATTTCATTCGAGCTGGTACGGAAATATTTTGGTTTAATTGATCAGTTTTTCGCCAGATGTAAACTTTAAGGTCAATTTGGAACTTCAGAGGTGTTCTCAGTTTTTTTGATTAAACTGTTTTTAATTTTTTTTACAAGTATTCAACTAAGCGTATTTGGGAGAGAAAAGTGGATAGTTTGAGAAAATTTGACCACTTTGAGTTTTCACCCTCATAGGCGTTATCAACAGGTAACGCTCGGAGGGCCTAAAGCACTCAGCTCATCCCTCAAGGCTTGCATATTCAAGTTTCAGCTGGTTACTAAAGCCAACCTCTCGCTGGTTGTTTGAGAGCAATTAGCTCGACGCCAATTGGTTTTGATCACGATTCTAATGACTAGGTGTGAATGAATTAAGGTTAAAGGAACTGTTTTCTGGTCTGGTATCCTTTTTTTGCGTTCTTCTGTAAGACCCACTTAGGGAAGATAAATTAGCTTGTTAGAAAATCTAATCGTTTGAAATTGAAATTTTACAAAACCTGGCATTTTTCTGGAGCAATAAATTTATTAGGGGAAAGTGCTTGGTTAGATAACAGTTTCCAATAAACTCAGTGTTGAGTGATTCGTTTGCCGTATTATAGGAAAAAAAAATTCAAGCTGGACTTCAATGGATTTTCTGCTTCATAGAGTTTATTTTTGTTCATGTCAGTATAATTAATTGGCATTGTTGTTACGTTTTTAATACATATTAAATTAATGATGAAATTAAATATTTACTGAGTAAGTTTTTGAAAGCAAAAATGGAGCCTATAGCCGAGATTTAGAAATGTTAGATAAACGTGGTACACCAGAAGCTAATGTTGTAATTTTTCAGGTACAACTTTTGGAGTCAATTAATTACCCAGAGAGCATTTTTGGGTAAACAAGTCTAATCGCATCAAATTGTCATATTTGTAATTGGTTAAAGGACAAAATAAAGTGAACCAGCTGAATTAGCTGAAAATGAAATAGCAGGCCTTGCATAATTCATCTGTTAATTTCCGAAAAAGATGGAGGAAAAAGTTGAATATCGCGGCTTTTTCTGAAAAAAAAATGACTTTAAAGATGTACAAATACCACTGCTTACTATCTCTAAATTTCTTGGATTCTCAAAAGTTGAGCAAATCGAACGCGTCTGTTTCAATGACGGATCGCATCCCTTTATCCTCCACTATTGTATTCGCATTGGGTGCTATCCGATCTTTGCACGTTACTAGTGTTTAACTGGTGGCGTGGTAGCCGAGAGGTAAGGTGTGTGATTGGCACGCCAATGATCAATAGTTCGATGCCTTGCTTCCGTGAAGCTGCTTGTGTAAGGATGAGCTATTATATTAATTAACCATAGCTTCAGGTTGACCATAGCCTGACCAATGTTGGCTGCAATGATGGTACCACGTGATAGTTTCGACGCAAAAAAATGGTCATAGTAAACAAACAAGAGCATTCATGCTCACAAAATGAACAGTCTGATATGTGGGGAATAACTTAAAAAGGACAGCTGAGAACAGGCTACTGCTAATGCAGACTAAAAGCCTAATGCTGTTCCCCTGTGATAACACAGAAACAAGATAATAATTATTAAATGAGTGCTTGCTTAACTTTATTCTGATCCATTGAGGAAATGCGCAGATTCTTTGGTGGGTCAAGGTTACAATGTGCTTCTACAAAATTTTCAATGATTGCTCCAGAAGTGCACGACTGACAATTTTTTGTTCACTGTCCGAATCCACCGGTACTTGGCAAGATGTATTTCTGAATTGTTTATTTTCAAGTTTTATTTAAGCTTTTGATTGAAAATCGTTGATCATTGCAGCACAGTTGTTATCTAAGGAATCGTAATTTTAAGCAAAAGCTTCACTATAATTCTGTAACAAATTAACTTATTTTTTTGAGTTTCGAGTTTCTTCAACATTATTCACCTTAGTGCTTAAATTTTGTTGACTGTTTTTGTAACGTGTTTGTTAAACTCGGACCGGTTTTCGACAACACCTGCAAGTTGAATCCCTTTGTTCTTTCACGAGTTTCCTGTTGCTAAAGTGTTTGGGTGATGGTTCACTAACTGTTTCTGTTTACATTTTCTATTTGTTCTGGCCCACTTTAGTAGGGGAGGAACTATATACTCAAACTGTCTTTTTTTCAGTCAATTTTGGCCGATCGATATATTCATCGTAGAGGGTTGTGAGTGGTGTAATTAGAAGGTCCGTCCTGGTAGAATATATAATCAAAAAGATTTTTTCGTTTTTGTGAAGTTATCGAGGTTAAAAGTTTGGTATGTTAAAAGGTTGTTTGGTTTGTTTTTGTTCACATTTTCCGTATTTTTACGCAATTTTGCCAATTTCTTAAAAAATATATATTTAAATTGGAAACGATACGGTTATTGAATATACCTCTGAAAAGAGTGTTGTTGAACTGATCCAATTTTTTGGTTTAATTTTCTGCTAAATTTTTCAAAATTCAGCCTTTTATCAAAAATGGCACGAAATAAGCTTCTCTATTCGACTTTGTTTACGTTTACTGGATTAACACTCCTAAGAACTGCTGATGCAATCTTCGCCAACCCCAAAGATGGCTAGTTTTCCTTGTTGTTTGAAAGTGTTCTTGAATTAAAATGTTGCCCTTATTTTGCTAATTCAACTCGATAATTATGCAAATACATCTGAGTTCCTTCTTCAACAGTTCTCACTATGGGTTAATTTTATGTAACGCTTCTGTTAAATTCGCACTGGTTCTTGACAAACGTGTAAAAGTTGATTTTGAACTCTGCAATTCTTTCTCTGGTTGCTGGACAATTTTGGCGATGATTTGATACGTCCTAATTCCAGGCTGGGTTTAACGTTATCCAATTAATCCACAATTTTTGACTGATCGCTCAAAAATTTTACACCTAACGAAGGATGTGCATTTTGATGACTGATTGCGGTGTTGACTCTTTGTTGATTACGCAAGAGCATCATCGTATTAATCAACAATTCTGAAGTTCTTTATGGTGTAACTGTTTCGTAGTGACGTATTTGTGGATTTTTATTAAATACATCGGGTACCAATGATTCCTCTCATTCACTGAAACGTTGTTGTCCGCTAATTCTTTCACTAATGTAAAACATTTGGGCTGATTTTTGGGCAGCAAAACGACCAAATTATTTATTCAATGGGTGAATGTAATCAATTTTCTTCGTCTCCTCCATTTCCTTAGTTTTTTTTTTCCAGATCAATTTTCCTGTGCGTACAATTAAAGCACAGAACTAAGTTTTTAATCACAACCTCCACGGCTTATCTTAACAAAAATATCATTTTTCTGTTTTTCTCTGACAGTTTTTTTTGCCACGAAATTTTCTATCAGGCATTTTGCGATGCATTATTTTGCGGTTTGAAAAGGGTCTAGTCTTGGAGAGATGGGCTAAGGAAGCTGCGGATGAGTGAGGTCAGATTTTATTATTCGAAATGGAGAGTAATGATAGTTATTATGAGAGCAGCATCTTTTAATAGACACGGGTTGAGGTGTCTTCACTGAAAAAATGTAAGAATTGCGTTGAATGTGATGCAAAGATGTAAAAATTGCGGTTTTCGGCGTTGAGTGCGGTGACAAAAACACATCTATAAATAGCAAATCTTACAAAAATTTACAACTTTCAAGGCATTCATGGCTAAAAGATACATACAAAAAACGGGGGGGGGGGGGGAGGAGCAAACTGAAAAGATGCAAAATTGTTCGTGTAGATATGTGAAGATCAATTCGCTTTGAAGTTAGCAGTATTGAATAAATTACACGAAAATGAGGGCTGGAGGGGTTTCATTTACTGGAGAAGTCAAATCACGCGTAAGTTTCTATGCCGTACACTTTGAACTCACAGAACCCAAGTAACTGATTCTGGCCAGTGGGCTCTATTTTGATGTATTCGGCTGGCATGTCACCACAGTAGGATATCTGCCATGAAAAGTACTCAAAATGCCAGCTAAAGCTGTTATCACCAGGTTCCAAAGTCTCACATTCGAACCAACATTTTTTTTCGATGCACAAGAATATTTCGAACCCATCTTGAGCTGAAAAAACAAAATTTTTTAATCTAATGTCGCGATCAAAAATACAGTAATTCGACCCTGGCAGTCATTACAGCGCTAACATAACATTATGTAATAAATAGATACTGTTCTGTTTAATAGCCGCCGCAGCTTCTCAGTCGGCTATTATAGCGCTCCTATTTTTTTTTTACAATTCAAAGAATTTGAATTGTATTGGGGCGCTGTCTTTTTTTCGCGCTTTTTCACGTCAGTGAAAGACCTGTTCACGCTTTTTTCGGCTTTTTCACGTCAGTGAGAAGTCAAATTTGAGTGGTGATTTTGGTCACACTGAAAAAGTAAAGGGAGCGAAAAATCGAGTAGGTTTGAGGCGTGACTTTTTCAAAATACTTTTAAAGGGGTGAGAAATTGGTGTATGAACAATTTGGCGGTTTTTGAGATTATTTTTTTTCAGGTGCGTCAATGGACTTCTGTTTTTAGAGTTTCCTCTCCTTCAGTGCTTTTAAGACGGTACATATGTGTTCTAATTCTGCCTATTTGCCTTAGCTTGAATTCATTAAGGGGCCGCTAAAACTTTTTATGACTTTGCCACTATTTGTCATAAAATATTATTGAATTTACCCCCTTTAAAATTATCTGTTGTCCTATCACTTAGTATCATCGACGACAGGTCTGATTGCTTGCTAACGAGGCATAAAAGAACCTAATTAATGGCTCGAAATAATAGCTAGTGGCTTTCATGGAGCGAATTTTTTAGCTCTGCAAGTACTTATTGAACTTTTTGATGTCTTATTATTTAATCTCATTGGAGACAGGTCTCCGATGCTGCTAATAGGGGCCAATTTTATCGATTTTTTTAAAGTTAGTTTTTTCTATGAGTTTGAGACTAATTGTTTTCAATAATTATCGAATTTTTTTTAGTTTTGCGAACTTTTCTATTCAACTTTGTCGTCTTAACTCTTAGTCTCATTACTAACAGATCTCATTGGTTGCTAAAAAGGATTCAATTAAAGCAAATCAGTTCAGTTCATAGCTATTGCTTTTTGTGACTTATACGCTTGTTTGTTTTTTAAAAAGAATCTTAGTGATTTTTTCTGTTGCTAGTATTTATTGTGTTAATTGCTGTCTGATCACTTAATCTCATTGATGACGGGTCTCATCGGTGCTCACCAAAGACTCAATTAATTGATAGAACTTTATCTTTTGGTAGCTGTTGCGTTCTGTGAATTTTATACTAAGTGTTTTCAAAAAGTTTCAGCGAGTTTTTTTTTTGCGATTTTTGGTTATTTTTGTCTTATCAATTAATATTAATAATGCAAGTACTCATCGACGTGTAATGTCTGGTTGCTAATGAAGAACAGACGAATGTAGTTGGCAGTTTGAGTTCACAGCAGTTGTTTTTTGATGTTGATCTTGTCTTTTCAAAAAAATTGAATTTTTAGTCTTGCTTGTTTTTGTTGTTCTCTTGTTGTTTTATTGCTTAGTCTCATTAGTAACAGCTCTCATTTGTCTTTTAAAGCGGATTAAATGATTGCCAGGTCATAAATTAATACAATTATCTGAATTGTTTTTCAGGAATTGTCCTGCTATGGTTTTTACTTCGTCGAATAAAAATTTTTGGCTTTACCTTAGTTCACGGCTTGTTCAACATTTTGACTTCTCTAGGCTAGTTTCACTCTTCTCTCATTCGGCTAAGAGTATTTTTAGACAACCATTGCTCAGCAAAGCAATTCAAAATGAACAGAGTCAGTATCAAAAAACGAAATCAGAAATAGAAACGGGATAAACCCATAGAGCCCAGTGTTAGATGCTCGTTACTCGAACTTGGTTCTTATAAGTCTTAGTTACCATCTCTAATGTTTATTGGTATTGATAGTAGCCCCTGTATCGTCTCACTATGAAACAGGAGAATGTTCAACTACTAAGTGACATCAGAATAGTTTTTTTCGTTTTTATCTTTCAATCCCAATCGTGGTTATGGGATTCAATGGCGGCTATTTTCCGGCAATCTGCAAGTCAGTATCTTCAGAAAGTTATTTGAGATTTTTATTACAGGGCTGGACTCTAGCCGGATATCTAGCTTAGTTCCAACCTAATTCAGAAATCTAACTTAGAAATCAGATTTCTGACTCCAGAAATGTAACTTAATTCTACGAACTTTCTTCGACACGTATATGGGGTCTTGTTGTTTTTGGCTAAAAATTGTTGCTTTATCGACGATTCTCAATGCATTTCTGCCTTGTCATATAGAGTTATTAATTATCTGAAACAAAGCCAGAGGCCAATTTAACCCATTAATAACAAACGTCTAATGAACGTAATTTATGACTAAATACTTTTCAATAAACGGGTTATCCATTAACTCAAGTGTCCAATAACATTGCATATATTTTGACGCATAGCCGAATTAAGGGATATAAATGTCCGGTAAATCTCAATTTTGTTTTAAACACGCACGTTTCCGTCAGTTTTGAAATCCAGATATCTGCAGTGCCAGATTTTTTCCAGGTTTTTGCTTTTTACAGTGCCCGCGTTTAAAATCGTCGGCATTTTAAAACTTGTGGTGTGCGTGTGCTTCAAGAAAAGAGAGGTGACTCTGCTAACGTCACTTCGAAGTTCTGGCGTGCATCTCAAACCGCGATACGCAGTTCCACCGGATCTATTCTGTTTTGCCCCCCCCCCCGTGTCTTTTACGCCCCCCAGTTACAAATTATATGTCGTTATATAGCACGGTACTATGTAAGAAAATAGCACGTGCGCCTGGGGGTCATAAAAAATTTGTGCTCACTAAGCTGAGGGGGGGGGGGACAGAATAGATCCTGTTCCACCGATCAATGCAATGCCAGATTTTCACAGTGAATTCATTGTTTCTCGTTTTTAATCCAAAAATTTTTCAGATCTTGCTTTAGGAATCACTCCTGAATAAATAGCTTCTTCTTGAAATAAGCAAAGAATTTACATCAGAGAGCTCACTGTGTACTCAATTTGTACTCTTGGGGGGGGGGGGGGGTTGTTAGTTCCTTCAGTGGTGAACACTAACGTTCAGATTTATGGGTGAGAATTTCAATCCGATTAACTTTGGTGATACTAGTGTCCGTATATCCCAGTCCGATCCTGACTTTAGCTCCGTACTCGAAGTCAGATGCACGCCAGCAAGTCTCAGGGTCCAAATCCAGAGTCCACTCAAGGTCTTCTCTGAAGTCACCGATTTCAGTGTACTGCCACAGGGAGAGATACTTGGCTACAGCGAAAAGTACTGGTATACCAACAAAATGTTTATATAATCAATAATAATTGAGATTACCATACGACATATCAATTTATAAAATATAAATACGAATATACTCACCGTCACCACACATAGAGTTCTAGAAACTACAGTTTGTTCAATTTTCGTGTTCCAGATGACACTGAAAATTAGTCGCAGTGAAACAAAAACCGTTTTTTACGGGTTTGAGAGGTAGTTTTGATGATGTATTTCATTAAGGACCACAAAAGACAATGCTTGTTCGCTGTTCTGTGAATTCTTTAGCATCATGTTTCTCTTTGCTGTAGACAAATTTATATTTAGAAAGTCTGAGCTTTGGTTATTCTACTAAAAGTATGTACTGCAGAACGTTACAAAAAAAGTTAATTTAGGATAATTTTAACTTACCAATGTTAAGTTAATCTAAGGTAGTTTAGTGTACACTTGTATATACTTAGGTTTAGACTTCGGGTTATGAAATAAACCACTCTCGACTTAAACAGCCCATAAAATGATATAAGCTCGACGTAAGCGCTTAATTAAATTTTTGCTCGAGCCAGCCTTAGGGAGAAATTGTGGTTTATAAACGTACAATAAATGTTGGTGCGTTTGGTGTTAGTTAGAAAAAACATCGAAATCTCGGATGTTTTCTTCGTTATCGTCGGTATGCGCTGTTTTGAAAAATGAAATTGTCGGTATTTTAGCTTGAAAATAGCTCAGCAGTAAGAAAATGGAACTATATGCAAACAATTGAAAAACTTTTTGTGATTGATTCTTAAATAATGGACTGTTGACTTATCAGTGAAAAAACAATTCTGTATTTTATTGTCTTCTGATCTATTATCGTAGATTCAAGCAAATGCTACAGTCCATCCATAATTTTTGTTTTTTGTAATTGGGTTACCCCAACGAAATTATTAAAAGCTCACTCGAAGATATTTGGCTATCTATTTTATTAAGGAAAAAACTTTTTGAGCGCTTTGAAACGTTTGTTTTAAATAAGTTTTTCATTTTCTGATGTGCTTTTTAAATCAATTTTTGACTGTTATCTATTATGTTAAGAAGTGTGTCTATCTTTTCTGTAACTTTTTTCAAGGTTGATTGGTCATGTCTTCAAAACAATCGTTACCCCATTTTTGTTTTTGTCCTTCACGTTTGATGTGGCCAGTGATAAAAAATATACCATCAGAAAATAGCTATGATAAGAAAAAGCATCTTTCTCCAAAAACTTCTCCAATTGTACTTTTGTTTTTTTGGTCGGTATCATTTGTGTGTTCTTTTCTAAAACAAAAGAATTGGGTGGTATGTCAGTTTCAAACGTAGGAAATCAATGATTTGTTTGGTTTCAAAAGTAAAATCCACCGGTATGTTCGGTTTCAAACCACAAGTGAACATCAAAACTCCGTGAATGTGAATTAATCAACTGAATTCACATTGGTGTTGAAAAACTATGTTATATTTTTAACTTTAAAAATGAAAAAAGATTTTATAATTGTTCAACTAACTTTGGCAATCAATTAAAGAAAAATTTTCAAAAATTTTTACTTTGGAACTTTTCTCTCAGTTGCAAGTTTGAAATTTTTGCAAAAATAACGCTATCAACACGTTTGACTACATTATGAAAAAGCCTCAAAATACACAAATTGAAAAGAAACCAACGATTTCTTACATTCCAAGCCAAAATTGCCGACACTTTTTGCATCTAAAAACCAAAAATATCAAAGCTACGTTTCCAATCGAAAATACTGTCGATTTCCTACATTTAAAATTGAAGATGCTGAACATGGAGACAAGAGCTTTCTTACGTCATTTTTGTTCGGTCTTCCGGACTAACCGGGTCGAGGTTTTGTTGCAAGAACAACGTAAGATTTAGTGTGAAAAGCGTTGAAAAAGATAGTTTTCGCCGCAAAGCGCCCGCATCTTATAGCGTTCAATGCGGTGAAAGTGGTAATTAAAAAAACTGCGGTTTTTTTGCGGTGAAATTTTGTAGGATTCGCTGTTTTTAGCGCTGAGATTTATGTTTTCACCGCGTTCACCGGAATTCGTTTTAAAAAAAGAGGCGTCTGTACTCTGGTTTGAAGCTCCCACCTCCTGCATCAACCACTTTGTTTTCCCCTGCACCATCTGTCACGTTATTCAATCAATATAACTGTGAAATTAAATCAGATTCAAAAAATTTAATAGAAATCATGTGCAATGAAATTCTGTAAGATTCGCGGTTTTTAGCGGCAAATATATTTTTTTTAACGCTGAAGCGATGAAATAAATAATTCACTGCTTGCAACACGAAGCAATTAAAAAAATTTGACCGATAAAAACCTAAAATCGTACAAAATTTAACTGAAAAAATTTACTCATTTTCACCGGTGAATTAATCTAAACTCGATGTGCGGTTTTTAAGGCTGAATTTTTTTCTCATCGCTAAAAACTTTTTCTAGAGAAAATGTACCGAAAATTCTTGATAATTTCAACTTCTCATACATAGGGGATATCTGTCTATGAGATTTTCCTAAAAACCGCAGGAAAACCAAACTTTCCGAGGCAGGCTACACAAAAACTTTAAGTTAAAAATTTTAATCAAAAATAAATTTTACTTGAAACTGAAAACAAATGAATAACTAATATAAAATTGGCCCCGTTGAATTTTAATAAAACTTTACTTGTTTATTGAGATCTAAACTAATGATGAAGCTGACTCCTTTTCCGGGCGAGCAGTTCCATCTATTCTTTTCGTTTTAGATTGCTGATTGAAACTAGAAGAATTATCAAGATCTTGGTTTTTTTCCGAGAGAACACTGACATCAGGTAGTTTCTTAAAAGGACAAATCTATACTTCTAGAGACTCTTGTAGGCAGTTGTTTACCAAATGAGGAAGAGAGAGCAGACTTTCAAAAAGGCATATATTATTTGAAAAGAATTGGTGTATAAATTAAAAACAGCTACCAACTGGAGCCACTTAGTAAAGTGAATAATAACATATTAGATGACCGATGAGACCTGCCAATTTTAAGACTACGAGACAAAACAAGACATTTTAAGACTTTTTAACGCTTTCTTCTGTGGGAATTGAAAGTTAAACTTTTCGGAAAAGAACCAAATTAAAACTGAACTTGAATTATTCCCAACACAAAGGCGAATTCTAAAATTGAAACTGTACAAAGATAATAATGGTGAAGAAATTTAAACTGATGAGAACGGTTGAATAAGTAAATATTGACTCTGATAAAAATCATATCATAGATTGAACACCAAAATTCCCACGCACGTAATATTGGATTAGAGACCCAAATTCGGGGCCTAGGATATCAAAGTCTTGAATGACCTTCTGAAGACTTTTCCCAAAAAGCTATTTTTCACACAAAGATTAGGAACTTTTGGTAAAAATAGGACTAAACTATCTTAACCAAACATAGATAAGCAGTATATATACGGCTCGATTTTAGCCAATTCCGGGTGGACAATTTGTGCCAATAATTGTTGTGTTGTGTGTTGTAACAAAACAATTCGGAAAACAACTACATTGTTGTTATAGTGAATTTCGTGTAGTAACTTGATTCAACGATTGAGTTAACAATTCTCTGTCGCTTTAATAGAATTGTAGATTTTGATTGAAACTAGTGTACTCTGGTAACTATACTTTTCGTTAAATTAAATTAGCAAATTTTCAACTACTTTCTCTCTTTAGACCTTTTCTTATAACTTAGTAGAGCTTTAACTGGTATCTAGTAGGTGTTATCTAAACTCTTCGATACTTGGCACTCATAGGCATTTGTAACTAGTTGTTCTAAAGGAACCATAGCCTTGTAATAATTAAGACTCGGTAAAACCTAATCGTTTTTTTTGGTTTTCTGCTAATGTTAATCAACAGCGTAATTGTACAACTTTAGTAACTTAACAATACATCTCTAAGGATCTGAAATCATACTCAGTCTAGCTTCAATTTATTGGATTTAAATTATTTTGGTGACTAGTAAAGTAGTGATCAACCAATCAACAATTAGGTTAAGTTAGGTTAACGAACTGGAGGACAGCACCTAGTCCAGGACAACATCAAGACGATTGATTTCTGAGAGTATTAATCGGCCAAGCTCCTTCCAGGAGACCGCATAGTGAAGCCACTCTGAGGGTAGGCCTGCTGCTCGTAGATGACTTGGCAAGTTAAGTCAACCCATGTAGTATGGAATGGTGAACCAAGTAGACAATTAAAACGGTCTGCAGTAACCTGAAATACCTGATGGGCAATGTCTTAACGTCCTATCAAGTTGGGTAATACTCGTCTGGTTGGGTTGTGGAGTGAACACCGACAAGCTCTTCACGTCATCTACTATTTGTTTTAAGTATATTGGTTGATCGAATAAATAAAAAGTGAATTGAGGACCTGGAATAATTCTCAATCTTAGAGTCACCAATTTATTTCATTTGGTAAAGCACTTCTTAGAAGCTAAAATATCTTATAAGATAGAGAGGATTTAAGAACATATTCTAATATCATCATTATTATTGGCAATTGACTACAGTTCTATAGCGCCTGAAAATACTGTCTTTAGGGCTTGAACGGAGGGCCTGGTATAACCCTTTAGTCTAATTAAGAGTATTAGGTTTGTGAAGTTACTATCCAGTTCAGTAGTTTTATCTAAAGATAGATTCTAGAAACAATTGTGGAATTGTGAATATGGTAAAATCTGCACTCTAAAAATTCAGATTCTATATTGGCGACCACAGAGGGATTCTTCTGATTAGAAGATAGTTTTTATGACCTTTCATTCTTGAAGAACTACGTTTTCCGTACGTTTTTTTTGAAGTTGGTTCTTCACCATCGGAATCCAAAACGATTCCGAGGGTGAAAAGTAAATCAAAAGACAGGAAGCTACCTGGACAAAGAACAGAGATGTCAGATGCCACCTGCAAAATCCCGCCAGCCTTCCAGCAGAGGGGAGAGAGCTTGACATGCTGGGCAGACAGGGCAGTAAAAGTGTGCCGGAAAACGAACACAATTATCAGCACTCCAGAACTGGATCGCCTCGCTAGCGGGTTGTTTTTTGGAGGGACTTAGAGACGAACAACTCAGGCAACATCTGAGAGAGATGCCTTATATTGGATTATCTGTAACCCTAGGCAAAGCTATCGATTTGAACATGGAGCAAGCCCAAGAGGACTCGGACAAGTGGAGCACTACGGCCATCGTCGGTCCTACTCCAAACAGGCCTCAAGATGCTGGAAGCTGTGATGACTAAGGCGCGACCCCGCTCATAGATGAGAGCGTCAGCAGTACGTATATTTTCCGAATGCTAGAGCTACTCCTGAAAGAACAACAGCAGCTTCGAGGGCACATGCACCGGTTGCTTAGAGGGCAACAGAATTTGATTGAGCACAAGCAAGCGGCCACTATAGTAGAGGTTGCGCCCAAGCTACATAGCGAAGTTGAGGCCAGAGCAAAAGAACTCGAAAACTAGACGTTCAGTTATTCATAGAAAATTTCTAAAAAGCAACATAAAAAAGACTGCCTAACATTTTTCGTTCGGTGCTGGTTGAAAATCTGGTCAATCAATTGTCGTTTTCTTTTGTTAAATTCGTTTTTTGTTATTGCACTTACATTTATTCAAAAAAAACGATTTTTTTTTTATTTTTTTGAAGGAGTTTCTCAGGAAAGGACCGTAAGCAATCATTATTGGTTGATCGAATAAATAAAAAGTGAATTGAGGACCTGGAATAATTCTCAATCTTAGAGTCACCAATTTATTTCATTTGGTAAAGCACTTCTTAGAAGCTAAAATATCTTATAAGATAGAGAGGAATTAAGAACATATTCTAATATCATCATTATTATTGGCAATTGACTACAGTTCTATAGCGCCTGAAAATACTGTCTTTAGGGCTTGAACGGAGGGCCTGGTATAACCCTTTAGTCTAATTAAGAGTATTAGGTTTGTGAAGTTACTATCCAGTTCAGTAGTTTTATCTAAAGATAGATTCTAGAAACAATTGTGGAATTGTGAATATGGTAAAATCTGCACTCTAAAAATTCAGATTCTATATTGGCGACCACAGAGGGATTCTTCTGATTAGAAGATAGTTTTTATGACCTTTCATTCTTGAAGAACTACGTTTTCCGTACGTTTTTTTTGAAGTTGGTTCTTCACCATCGGAATCCAAAACGATTCCGAGGGTGAAAAGTAAATCAAAAGACAGGAAGCTACCTGGACAAAGAACAGAGATGTCAGATGCCACCTGCAAAATAGCGCCAGCCTTCCAGCAGAGGGGAGAGAGCTTGACATGCTGGGCAGACAGGGCAGTAAAAGTGTGCCGGAAAACGAACACAATTATCAGCACTCCAGAACTGGATCGCCTCGCTAGCGGGTTGTTTTTTGGAGGGACTTAGAGACGAACAACTCAGGCAACATCTGAGAGAGATGCCTTATATTGGATTATCTGTAACCCTAGGCAAAGCTATCGATTTGAACATGGAGCAAGCCCAAGAGGACTCGGACAAGTGGAGCACTACGGCCATCGTCGGTCCTACTCCAAACAGGCCTCAAGATGCTGGAAGCTGTGATGACTAAGGCGCGACCCCGCTCATAGATGAGAGCGTCAGCAGTACGTATATTTTCCGAATGCTAGAGCTACTCCTGAAAGAACAACAGCAGCTTCGAGGGCACATGCACCGGTTGCTTAGAGGGCAACAGAATTTGATTGAGCACAAGCAAGCGGCCACTATAGTAGAGGTTGCGCCCAAGCTACATAGCGAAGTTGAGGCCAGAGCAAAAGAACTCGAAAACTAGACGTTCAGTTATTCATAGAAAATTTCTAAAAAGCAACATAAAAAAGACTGCCTAACATTTTTTGTTCGGTGCTGGTTGAAAATCTGGTCAATCAATTGTCGTTTTCTTTTGTTAAATTCGTTTTTTGTTATTGCACTTACATTTATTCAAAATAAACGATTTTTTTTTTATTTTTTTGAAGGAGTTTCTCAGGAAAGGACCGTAAGCAATCAAAACGACGATATTTGTTTTTTTAAAAAAAATGCTTTTGAGCAACAACAAAATCCAGGAACTTAACCAACCACTTGAGAATTGTTTAAAAAATAACAATGAGAATTTTTCGAACTATTTTCCTATCAAGGTTTTGTTTCGTTTGGCAAAGAAACAAAGAAGTTATTACTTATTTTTTTTTCGAAATGTGCTGCAAACCAACTTTAATAATAGAAGTTGTTTTCTTTTCCCCTAGGTTCTATGCTCTGGCGACGATTGCAGGGTCAGAGAAATGCAACAAGGAATCCAGTTCAACTCTTTGGATTAGTATACCTTTTTTTTTGAACTGGAATAGGCAACTCTTATAAAAAAAGGGAAGCGAATTTTCGACCTTAAAAGAAGACATCCCAAACCGCAAAATAGAAACTGCCTTACTTGGGTGTGTAACAAGGGACTCCGAAATCACTTTAAAATTCTTTTGAACCGTGGATAAAAATCATTAGTATGCAGTGCATTCGAACATTGTCCACACTGATTAGAGTACTTTTCCTCCCAGTCCTGAACCATTTATTTTAATCTGCCAGAATTTTTAATATCGTTGTTAGTGAATGCGAGTTTTAATAAAAAAAAGCACGAGCGAAATTAAAATGATTTCTTTTTATTTGGATGACATTACTCCGCGAATGCAACGGTTTAGGAACTAAAAAATTATCTCAGAGAAAGGGGTAACAATTGGTAACAAAAAACAAAGATAGTAAAAACTCTGCAGTTTTGCTAGATATAAAAAAAGACCTTTTGCAGAACTCTGTACTATTCCTTCTAAATATATAGAGAGAATATTACTCAATTAATTGGCGCAGTAACAAACCTGATTGATTAGATGCTTAGATTTCTTTTGAATATATTTAGTGAACGGTGCGACTGTAGAAGAACAAGCATTCTCCAATGAAAATCTCTCATCATTTCCTCATCTACAACCATTGCTACGAACTTACACAGTTGATTTCGGGTTTTTTTGAACAAACTAAGGGGAAACACAACATGTTCAGAGGATCAACTTTACTTCCACTCAATATTATATCAACCTTGCATTAACACACATCTTTAGTGTGGTTGAGACGGTTGAGGCATTCGATTGGTCCACTACTTTACATCAGTTGTAATACTCTACTTTCATGATGGAGGCCCAAACAATGCTGAACTGACAAGTCACTCTGCCGTGTCTTCTGATCACTGGAGCTTTCTGTTCGTGACGACAGCAAGATGCTATACAAAGACAAGAAAACAACACACCACGACGTTGACCACTGACGACAGAGCAGAATAAACTGAAGTTCTAGGATGTTCCAATTTCATATCAAATGGCGTTTCCAAAACCTTATCATTGATGCGTGGATTCCTGCTTGCAACCCATTTGACAGTGGAGAAACCTTACATTGTGAACAAAAAGAGAGGTCCGATGGAGAGTCCGCCCACTGATCGAATCAGAGTTGCTGGGAAGGCAACTCATACGGAAGAAAGACTTGACCTTGTAGAGAGAATGCAAACCAAAGACTCTCAAGTCCAATAAAAGTCTTGTATCGCAAAATATGGTGATGGTGCTTTTATATACGTTTACTTCATACTCGAATTTCACTGTGTTTTACTATTCAAGAGAATAGTTTAGTCCGGATGGGTGGGATGTAGCAATGGAAAGCAAAACTTAAGCATTTTTTGGAAAAGAACCAAATTAATACTAACCTTGAGTTATTCCCAACACACAAGCGAATACTGATTTTGAAACTGTACAAAGATAAAAATGGTGAAGAAATTTAAACTGATGAGAACGGTTGAATAAGTAAATATTGACTCTGATAAAGATTATATCATAGTTTGAACACCAAAATTCTCAGCCAGGTAATATTGGATTAGAAACGCAAATTAGGGGCCTAGGTTATCAAAGTCATGAATGACCTTCTGAAGACTTTTCCCAAAAAGGTAATTTTGACACAAAGATTAGGAACTTTTGGTAAAAAAAAGACTAAACTATCTTAGCAAAACATAGAAAAGCAGTATATATACGGCGCGATTTTAGCCAATTCCAGGAGAACAATCTGTGCGAATAATTGCAGTGTTGCGTGTTGTGTAACAAAAGCATTCGGAAAATAATTATATTGTTGTTATAGTGAATTTCATGCAGTAAATTGATTCGACGAGTGAGTTAACAGATTTCTGTCGCTGTAATAGAATCATAGATTTTGATTGAATCTAGTGTACTCTGGTAACTATACTTTTCGTTAAATTAACTTAGCAAATTTTCAACTATTTTCTCTCTTTAGACCTTTTCTTATAACTTAGTAGAGCTTTAACTGGTATCTAGTAGGTATTTTCTAAACGCATCGATACTTGGCACTCATAGGCATTTGTAACTAGTTGTTCTAAAGGAACCATAGCCTTGTAATAATTAAGACTCGGTAAAACCCAATCGTTTTTTTGGTTTTCTGTTAATGTTAATCAACAGCGTAATTGTACAACTTTAGTAACTTAACAATACATCTCTAAGGATCTGAAATCATACTCAGTCTAGCTTCAATTTATTGGATTTAAATTATTTTGGTGACTAGTAAAGTAGTGATCAACCAATCAACAATTAGGTTAAGTTAGGTTAACGAACTGGAGGACAGCACCTAGTCCAGGACAACATCAAGACGATTGATTTCTGAGAGTATTAATCGGCCAAGCTCCTTCCAGGAGACCGCATAGTGAAGCCACTCTGAGGGTAGGCCTGCCTGCTCGTAGAGGACTTGGCAAAATAAGTCAACCCTTGTAGTATGGAATGGTTAACCAAGTAGACAATTAAAACTGTCTTCAGTGACTGGAAGTACAATATCGGCAATGTCTTAACGTTCTATCAAGTTGGTTAATACTCGTCTGGTTAGGTTGTGGAGTGAACACCGTCGAGCTCTTCAGGTCATCTACTATTTGTTTTGAGTATATTGCTTGATCGAATAATTAGAAAGTGAAATGAGGACCTGGTATAATTCTCAATCTTAGAGTCAGCAATTTATTTAATTTGGTAAAACACTTCTTAGAAGCTAAAATATCATATAACATAGAGAGGCATTACAAACATCTTCTAATATCTTCATTATTATTGGCAATTGACTACAGTTCTATAGCGCCTGAAAATACTGTCTTTAGGGCTTGAACGGAGGGCCTGTCATAACCCGTTAGTCTAATTAAGAGTAGTAGGCTTGTGAAGTTACTATCCAGTCCAGTAGTTTTCTCTAAAGATAGATTCTAGGAACAATTGTGGAATTGTGAATAGGGTAAAACCTACACCCTAAAAATTCTGATTCTGTATTGGCGATCACAGCGGGATTCGTCTGATTAGAAGATAGTTTTATTGACCGTTCATTCTTGCAGAACTAAGTTTTCCGTACACTTTTTTTTTGAAATTGGTTCTTCACCATCGGAATGCAAAAGGAGTCCGAGGGTGAAAAATAAATCAAAAGACAGGAAGCTTCCTGAACAAAGAACAGAGATGTCAGATGCCACCTTCAAAATCCCGCCAGTCTTCCAAAAGAGGGGAGTGAGCTTGACAAGCTGGGCAGACAGGGTAGTAAAAGTGTGCCGGAAAACGGACACAAACATCAGCACTCCAGAACTGGATCGCCTCGCTAGCTGGTTGTTTTTGGAGGGTCTTAGAGACGAACAACTAAGGGACTTAGAGACGAACAACATCTGAGAGAGCTGTCTGATAGTGGATTATCTGTAACCTTAGGCAAAGCTATCGATTTGACCATGGAGCAAGCCCAGGGCGACTCGGACAAGTGGAGCACTACGGCCATCGTCCATCCTGCTCCAAAGAGGCCTCAAGATGCTGGAAGCTGTGATGACTTAGGCGCGACCCAGCACATAAGAGAGAGCGCCAGCAGTACGGATTTTTTCCGAATGCTAGAGCTACTCCTCAAAGAACAACAGCAGCTTCGAGGGGACATGCACTGGTTGCTTCGAGGGCAACAGAATCTAAGTGAACGGCAGCAATCAGCGGCAAGAAAAATAGTGCGCTGTTGCAACTGCAAGCAAATCGGCCAGTACAGTAGAGTTTGCGCCCACGATACATAGCGAAGTTGAGACCAGAGCAAAAGAATTGGAAAACCAGACGTTCACTTATTCATAAAAACTTTCTAAAAAGCAACATAAATTAGACTGCCTAAAGTTTGTTGTTCGGTGCTGGTTGAAAATCTAGTCACTCAATTGTCGTTTTTTTTGTTAAACTCGTTTTAGTTATTGCTCTTATATTTATTCAAAATAAACGAAAATTTTTTAATTTTTTTTAAGGATTTATCCAGGAAAGGACCGTAAGCAATCAAAACGAAATTTGTTTTGTTTTTTTTTTAAAAAAATGCTTTTGGCTTTTGAGCAACAACAAAATCCAGGAACTTAACAAACCACTTGAGAATTGTTAAAAAAATAACAATAAGAATTTTTCGAATAATTTTCCTATCAAGGTATTGTTTCGTTTGGCAAAATAAACCAAGAAGTTTTTACTTTTTTTTCAAAATGTGCTCAAAACCAAATTTAATGATGGAAGTTGTTTTCTTTTCTCCTAGGTTCTATGCTCTGGCGATTGCAGGGTCAGAGAAATGCAACAAGGGAACCAGTTCAACTCTTTGGATTAGTATACCTTTTTGTTTTTTTGAACTCGAATAGGCAACCCTTATAAAAAATGGAAGCGAATTTTGGACCTTAAAAAAAGTAATTCCAAGCCGCAAAATAGAAACTGGGTTACTTGGGTGTGTAACAAAGGATTCCGAAACCACATTAAATTTCTTTTGAACCGTGGCTAAAAATCAGCAGTATGCGGTGCATTCGAAAAATGTCACTGATTAGAGTACTTTTCCTCCCAGTCCTGAACCGTTTATTTTAATCTGCCAGAATTTTTAATATCGTTGTTAATAAATGCGAGTTTTAATAAAAAATAGAGCGAACGAAATTAAAATGATTTCTTTTTGTTTGGATGACATTACTCCGCGAATGCAACGGTTTAGGAAAAAAATCTCTCAGAGAAAGGGGTAACAATTGGTAACAAAAAAAACAAAGATAGCAAAACCTCTGCAGTTTTGCTAGATATAGAAAAAAAAGAGATTTTGCAGAACTGTAGTATTCCTTCTAAATATATAGAGAGAATAGTTTTCAATCAATTGGCGCAGTAACAAATCTTATTGATTAGATGCTTAAATTTCATTTGATTATATTTGAGTGAACGGTGCGACTGTAGAAGAACATGCATTCTCCAATAAAAAATCTCTTATCATTTCCCCTTCTACAAGCATGGCTACGAACTTACACAATTGATTTCGGGTTTCTTTGAAGAAAGTAAGGGGAAACAAAACATGTTCAGAGGATCAACTTTACTTCCAGTCAATATTATATCAACCTTGCATTAACTCACATCTTCAGTGTGGTTGAGACGGTTGAGGCATTCGATTGGTCCACTACTCTACATCAGTTGTAATACTCTACTTTCATGATGGAGGCCCAAACAATGCTGAACTGACCAGTCACCCTGCCGTGTCTTCTGATCACTGGAGCCTTCTGTTCGTGACGGCAGCAAGATGTTATACACAAAGAAGAAATCAACACACCACGACGTTGACCACTGATGACAGAGCAGACTAAATTGAAATTCTAGGTTGTTCCAACTTCATAACAAATGGCGTTTTCAAAACCTTTTCATGGATGCGTGGATTCCTGCTTGTAACCCATTTGACCTTGGAGAAACCTTACATTGTGAACAAAAAGAGAGGTCCTACGGAGAGTCCGCCCACTGATTGAATCAGAGATGCTGGGAATACAACTCATACGGAAGAAAGACTTGACCTTGTAGAGAGAGTGCGAACCAAAGACTCTCAAGTCCAGTAAAACTGTTGTACCGCAAAATATGGTGATGGTGCTTTTATTTACTTTTACTTTATACTCTAATTTCACTGTGTTTTACTATTCAAGAGAGAAATCTAAATTTGAAACGGTACAAAGATAATAATGGTAATGAAATTTAAACTGATGAGAACGGTTGAATAAGTAAATATTGACTCTGATAAAGATTATATCATAGATTAAACACCAAAATCCCACCCACATAATATTGGATTGGAGACCCAAATTCGGGGCCTAGGATATCAAAATCTTGAATGACCTTCTTAACACTTTTCCCAAAAAGCTTTTTTTCACACAAAGATTAGTAACTCAAACATAGATAAGTAGTATATATACGGCTTTATTTTAGCCAATTCCAGGAGAACAATTTGTGCGAATAATTGTTGTTTCGTGTTGTAACAAAACCATTCGGAAAATAAATATATTGTTGTTATAGGGAATTTCGTGTAGTAACTTGATTCGACGAGTAAGTTAAGAGATCTCTGTCGCTGTAATAGAATCGTAGATTTTGATTAAAACTAGTGTACTCTGGTATCTATACTCGTCGTTAAATTAACTGGTATAACCCTTTAGTCTAATTAAGAGTAGTAGGATTGTGAAGTTACTATCCAGTCCAGTAGTTTTCTCTAAAGATAGATTCTAGGAACAATTGTGGAATTGTGAATAGGGTAAAACCTCCACCCTAAATATTCAGATTCTATATCAACGCAGTCACCTCAAATCTTACGTAGTTTCATTAAAGGCTTGAGATAATAGAACATCGTGCTAACTTAGCGGTGAAACGTTGTTTCCATGAATTAAACCATGAAAATCGCACTTCTTACATGAGTTTTTCACCGAATTACATAAAAACTTTCACCGCATTCATAGCATTTTTTTAATGATTGTTAGCGTTTTCACCTCGGCCCGGGTAGAGAAATTTTGAATGCTAGAATTTAGCTCAGCCTTAGATTTCGCTGCTAGACTTCAGCCCCACTCATTTTTGATGCTGGATTTCAACTCGACTGTCTTGACGCTCGACTTTAGCTTGGCGCATATAATATGCTCGAATTTAGATGGACTCAAAATTAATGCTCGATGTCAACCAGTTTTATTGCGCGACCCTAGACCGCTCTGATCAGACGATCATTTCCCAGTCTTTGCCCTCTTATCAGATCATGCCCTCTGATCAGTCCGTAGTGCGACCATTGTTCAGACTTTCGTGCGGCTCAAGCGTTTCCCAGACCATGTATTTTGGGTCGCACCGCGCCTCCAATATGCGACCCAAATGGTCTGGTCAGAGCAGTCTAGGGTCGCACACCTAAACCTGGACAAACGTAGGATTGTTTGTTACTAACATGGTGTTGCATTCTCGGATGAGAGAGACAATATTCCTCCCGCGGCTGCAATTATGACAGATAGAAGAGCTCCCATTGTAATCAGACAATTTGCAATTCCATTGGAGTCTGTTGCTTCAATCTCTTCGACTTCTTCTTCTGCTTCGTCCTCATATTCGTAATCTAAAATTAAATGGAGCTATTCTATCAATCCCACCCGCTTGAAATATGAAACATTACCTGTTTATATATACATATACACGTTTTACAATGCATACCAGTTATGAATTAGTACGCTTTTTACACAAATAAATGTACAAATTATAACCGTACCAACCAAGAAAACACTATTAAGTCTGACTTGTTTTCAAGTGCCTCCAGTGGACAAGAATATTTTTATGTGACAATAGGGTTACGAAAAAGTTGGAAAAAAATCTGTTAAGTTTTTGGAGTTAGATAGTTGCAAATCGTTCTCATTAATTGATCATTTTCCAAAATGCAATTATCTAAAAAAATATGCGCCAGTTTACGTGTCCCGTGCTCGTTGAGACTTCTTACCTTGTCTGCAAACTTGTTTCCGATATTTAAAACTACGTTTAAAAGTTTTCTTTTCCTATTATTGAAACAATTTTTCATACTCGATCGATTGTTGTTTGAAATTTTTTTTTAGATCTACAGTACAAATGTACAATTAAATTATAATGAAGTATTGATGTATTTTTCTTTTGCCATACTGTTTTTCTCGCGGAAAGCACAAAAAGTATGATCCATTTATTTTATCTTTGAATCAGATTTTTATTTTCAATGTTGATGTTATTTTTTCCAGGAAATTCACGATAGTGTGCTGATTTGTTCCTTAGAAGGCACAATAAAAGTATAATTTCATGATGATGTTGTCGCGTTGAGCTTAAGCTTATCATTTGCGTTGGTTAATTTCATACTTTGATTTGTACTGGTTCAGATATGATGTGTTCCTAGATTTTTAAACCCATTTTTATATCATTTCAATAATGACGTCATATAAGGATCGGTTCAACCTAATGGTTGTGAAATTTATTGCAGTTTGTCAAATGGCGTCGTTGAATACTTTTAGCCGGCTCAGAAATTGGTGGTATTTCTAATTAATCGGGGATAAATAAAGCCTCAAGTTTTGTGCTGTTAAGTGTATGTGCCTACAATCTAAAAAATGGTTAAGTAAATTTAACAACAATAATTGTAGGTAAACAAAATTGCAGGTAACAATATCTGCAAAGCTATCTGCACAAAATGACACGCGCAATTTACATAGAATAAAAAACCTAGAAATTACCTGCAAACTCGAAACGACCATTTTATATTATGTTTGTAAATTTTAACGTGAAAAAAAGTCGGATTAAAGTAAAGGTAAAATTTCACATTGGATAATTAAATAAGTCCGAGCAGAAAACTTGGGGAGCATTAATAATACCTATCAGCTGGAACCCCTGCATCTGAGATCTAGTTTTAACATGGTCCTCCTAACTTTTATTTTTTGTTCGCATGGCTAAAACAGCTTCATCACATAACTCTCAAGACGGTTTTGAATTTGCGGCGGTTTTAATTTATTTTGTTATGCTTAATTTTTTGTTGCGCTTATTTTTGTTATTCAATCGATAATTCGCGCTCGATATTACATAAGTTATGTACACAAAAAGGTTCAATAAAAATTTTTTACGTTCTTGAAATTTTTTCATGAAATGGGTACTGTTTGGTTGGAAAAGACACAGTTTTGCCTGACAGACAAATTTACAAACATTACAAAGGTTTTTTGTTCTCAACTAGTTAATTCAAAATTAGTGACCGGCCCAATAATTTTGGAGGTTTTAATCATGCAAGATCATTTCAAATCATACGATAAAAACTCTACTTCAGTTGAAATTTTATCGCTTTTATCATGTAAGACCTGATAAGATTTTTTAAATCAGTTTTCGAACAAAAAAAAACAATTTTCCAAATTTTTCAATTATAAAAATTTTAGAACTTGTAAGGTCTTATAAGAGCCCTTCAGGGCTGTGCGATCCCATACAAAACATTGCGAATGTTTAAGGTGTTAAAAGATTTAGCCTAATTGTTGTGATAAACTTATTAAAAAGCTTCAGAGTTGAATGCAGAGGACTGCCATGGACAACATTGAAAGAACCGTGAATGACATGAAACATGGAAATCCACAATGTGCAAGTGTCCTGGAGCTACTCACCAACGAGGATTCTCAAATAAAAAAAACAATTGACTTTGAAAGACACCCAAATTGTGCATCTTACAAACTGCGTGATTGAATTATCAGACAGAGTCCCACAATTGGAACGATATAGCCGCAAAGATTGTTTAATCTTTAACAATTTCCCATATGCATCGCATTTGGCGGACAGTGTCCAAGAGCAAGTGTTACAGTTTATTAACAACGTATTCAACGCCCATCTCACCCATGCTGAGATCAAAGCCTGTCATTTTCTAAGGAGCGCAATAGCCGGTCAATTTTCGGTTATCATCAAATTTGTCTATTTCGAAGATAAAAACTACATCTGGAGATATCAGTCGTTGCTCTACGGAATAACTAACAAGTGAAACAACAAATACATTCAAATGAAAGAATGTTTACCCGAGAAAGATAGAGAAGTCCTCAAGTACGCCACGGTAGAGAAAAACCTTAAAGTTTCAACGAACAATTGTGTGGTTAAACTGGAATTACCTAATGGCCACAGAAAGGACTATATCAAAGTCAAAACGAAACAGGACGTCGATAAGCTAACTAAGTTTGCATCAAAGCGTAAGAACACTCGACTAGCATCTCAACAACCACCACTACCAGCTGACTGTCTCATGCAAAAGACAACAACATTTGTGTCCAATACACCGCCTATGTCGTTCCACCCTACACAAAGAAGAGGCGTAACGAGACGACGAGAAATAACTCCAAAAGATGATAAGTACTCATCGCTCCTGATATAATTGAATTATTTACGTGACCATGCGGAAAACCCCGATGTGTTGAAAGATTATGTGCTTGGTTTGTTGAACAATTCACCTGACCATAAATCGTGTGCTGTAGATATTGATGATAACCAGGGTTTCATTGTTGAAAATACTTTTCGAGATTAAATACCTATCGGTGCTGCACTTGAGCATCATGTCACTTAAGAAACATCACGAAGAACTAGAGGCACTTTTATTAAGCTTTAATCATACTCCTAGCATTCTCGCACTAACAGAGACTTGGTTAACGGACGCTGACGCACCCTATTGTTTTAAGCTTACCGGATACAACACCGTTCTAAGTCGAAACCGCAAATCACATGGTGGTGGTAAGATGATTCAATGTAAAGATTGTTTTGATGTACTGGGAGAGCTAGATATTAATCTAGAGGAAAGCATTGCTGTAAAAGTTTTCCTCCAAGGCTTATATTTTGTGCTTATTGTTGTTTCCAACCCACCAAGATTGAATAAAATGGAATTCATTGCGCGACTTGATGAAGTTCTTGCGTGATTTCAATCTTTAATGCCAGTAATAATAATGGTTGATATGAATATTGATACTTTGAAAAAAAAACAATGCATCATCAAAGTATTTATCGGCTATAGAGTCAAATGGTTTTGAGATTATACATGGCCAAATAACACGAGTTGGGAATATTTCAAATACTTGTTTAGATCACGCTATAGCAAAGGGCTTCAATCATTTAGTTCTCGATATTCTTACTGAACAAAACATTACCGATCACTATCCAATTTTACTAACTTTAAATCATAATGATTTTAGAAAAACGATTGACACGATATCAAGAGCACGCGATTTATCTTATTTAAATGATAAATATAGAATTCAAGAACTTCAATCGATAGTCGCTAAAAAGTTTCAAACTATTCCATCGGATTTCAACACCTTCCATAAAATTTTCATTGAATTGATTGATAAATTTGCTCCCGATAAAGAATTTAAATCAAATCAATGTTCCAAGCCTAAATACGTAAATAATTATTTGAAAAATCTTATTTCAAAGAGGAATTATTTGCATCGGAAATGGAAACGAACTAGTCGATCATCAGATTTAAGAAATTTTAAAGGGGCGAGAGTAAAAGTTGAGAAAGCATTAAAGAAGCTTAAGAGAAATTATTATAGCAAAAGATTTGAACGCTGTATCAATGATCCTAAACAAACATATAAAGTATTATTAGAATTACAAGGAAAATCAGAAAGAAAGCAGATTAAAAATGAACACATAAAGCTAAGTACTGAAGAGATAGTGCAATCTAAATCAGAAATTGCTAATATTTTGAATGATTACTTCAGCCATATTGCTGTAGAATTGAATAGGAATCACACCACCACTAACTCGGAGGACGATAGCACGAATTCAGATATAGGCGATTGCTCGGAAGCGAATGAACATCCTTTTTGTTTATGGCTGTTTCCAACAAAGCCATTAGAAGTCAGAGAGGCGATTGACAACCTAGATAATAAAATTTCGCCGGGTTTAGATGATATATGCCACCTAGTTGTGAAAAGCTGCAGCGAGAGTTTAGCGCCAATTCTAACTGAACTTATAAATAATTCTGTTAAGACGGGCATTTTTCCGGAAGACCTAAAACGAGCCTAAGTAATTCCGCTGTATAAAGGGGATAGTAAAGCAGATATTAATAATTATCGACCCATATCATTGCTCATTGTATTTAGTAAAATTTTTGAAAGGATAATGTACAATCGCATCTATTAGTACTTAGAACATTTCCAGCTTCTCTATTCAAAACAATTTGGATTTAGGAAAAAGCATTCAACGATTGATGCGATTGCAAAACTCACTGAGCGGTTGCGAGAGAATTATAAATCAAGAACAGTTACCAGTACAGTTTTTCTGACCTAAAGAAAGCTTTCGACACTATTGATCATGGCATCTTAGGGAAGAAATTGACTCGTTACGGAATATGTGGCAATGCTAAAAATTGGATTCTTAGTTTTGTAACCGGTCGCTCGCTACGTACCGTTTGTAATGGTTTTTCATCGGATTGGCGTGAATTAAATTATGGCGTCCCGCAAGGTTCAGTATTAGGACCGCTCCTGTTTCTCATATACGTGAACGACCTCTCGGAAGCTTGTAAAAAAGCAGACGTTTACCAATTTGCCGACGATACGAACGTAAGCGCCCTTGAATGTTCAATTTCGGAATTGAAAGATGACTTAGAATCGTTATCTCGATGGTTACGCGTTAATAAGCTGACACTAAACCTTAAAAAAACATCACAAGTAAATTTCTCGATTACAGGTGCCTCTAGTTCTAGTTCTATCTCAAACATTGGTATATCCATAAATGATTCTACTATTAAAATTGATAATTGTTGTCGCTATCTAGGATAATATATTGATTATAAGCTGCAGTTCAGAGATCATATTAATATAGTGGTGGTTAAACTAACAAAGCAGAGTGGTATCATTTCAAAGTTGAGACATTATGTACCACGATGTACTTTAATACGTTATTATGAGGCTAATGTCAAGCCACTTATTCAGTATGGAATCTTGATATATGGCTGCACAAGTTTTTCAAATCTTTGCGAAATCGAAAAATTACAAAGGAAAATTTTCCGACTAATTTTCTTCAAACGGTTTATGGATAGCATATCTCCTCTTTTGTTGAAACACGGTGTACTTACCGTGCATGAGCTGTACGTTTATGAGCTCTTAAAGTTTGTACTTCGATCAGTGCTATCACTTCATTCAGAATCGTATCTCAAAAATATCTTCACTTTTAAAAATCAAGATGCGTATTTAACCAGGAGATCTTCAACTGGAGTTATGGCTATGCCGGCTGCTAAAAATAAGTTTCAAAGGGTTTAGCTGAAATATCGTGGCGCAAAGCTATTCAATATACTTCGCCAAAATATTGTCGTACCGCAACTATGCATGATGAATAAAGATATATTCAACAACCTTGTTCATAGAATAAAAGACAATTATATTCTTGGCAATACAGAGCTGACAAAGATTATTTTCCAACTATAAAATTAAGCGATCACTATATACCTGTTGCTTTGTTATTTACAAATTTTTTTTTTTTACAATTACAAGGGAATTATGATCTCATTCGAAATGTGTTTTTTGGATAATTTGTCACATCCCTGCAACTCCTGGAAATTCTTTGAAAATAATTAAAAATTATACGCAAACTTTTGTTCGGTGCCTTCGTAGAAGGCTCCGCGACTCGATTTCTGCTGTCAAATATCACTTTTTTCAATTTCTAAAGACAGTTTTTGTCACTTTTTCGTCCTTCATAGGAACATTTGACAAAACACAACAATTTTTAACTTGCAACGTTGCTCTCTGCTGTAAACAAATTTCAACTCGATGTAGTTAAAGTACTTATCTTCGGGCTCTGGTGGAGCAATAAGTTCGAGCAGTTAAAAGTTTGCTAAAAAAGAAATCATTTACAAAATGGCAAGAATATTAAATTTAAAAAAAATTAAGTTTATCCACTCTTACGTTTGTATTACAGGGCACGCTGGAGGTCTAAGGACCTCGTTGCGCGTCCTTTCTCAGCCTAAAGTAATCTTGAATAAATTTTCAATTTGTTTGTTGGATATATCAAATGCTTTTATTTTTCGATGTTTGATTGTGATCTATGTCGTGTTTTGATTATCCTTCTTTGTACATTTGATTTATGGGCCGGGATAAATTAACTCTCTCTCTCTCTCATTTTATTTGACCCAATACCATCAAAATTCTATACAAATACGTTCATGCTTAAGACTAGCAATCGACCCTAGCAAGCTAACAGGATGCATCTTGTACGATATCAGAACTTATACTCGTAAACATCATATCTGTTTGAAATAAATCATATTTTTTGTGCTCCTCCGCTAAGGACTAGATTTAGATTTAGTTACTATGTTGAAATAACCCCATGCCTAACGCCATCGATTCATTGTAATTAGCCTAAAGCATGCATTTCTAAGATCCAAGATTCTATCATCTAAACAAAATCATTTTCTCATTGAAAAAATATTAATTAATGTTTTTGCGGGGGCTACATTTGGTAGTTTTGTCAGTCAGATACTTTTTCGACCATTGATTGAAAAGTTTTTCACGTGAGACTTTGGTATTTGCAATTTTAACAGGATAGAAACTGTTGGTAGTGCAGAAATTTTATCGCAAAATATTTTATAAGACAGACTTTTATCGTGTTTATTTTATAATTCAGAAGTATTATCGAGTAACACTTGATGAACATGTCTTGAAAAATTATAGTCGTGCAATGCATCATCTGATGTGCTGGTAAGAAATGTTTGTCAGGAATTTCTCCAATCTTACACGGTAAACATTCCTCAATTAGGCTGGGTGGGGTGGCATTTAGTTAAATTTTGCTGCTTTCCGTCTACTTTTTCCTAATAGAAGTTTTAGGTTGTAATCATTAACTATACCTGAACTGCCTCTCAAAAAACATTAATATTTTCTTGTAGTTCACTAAACTGAAAAGATCCGTTAAAAACATCCGGTGTGTTGATAATGGAGGATTGATTACCTCAAAACCTCCATTGATGAGAAAGTTGTGTTCCTAGAACTGTAGCCAAACAACTCCGAATGTCGAAAGTTAGTCATAGAAATTTGATTTATTACAAAGTTTTATTCTTATGACTCTTTAAAAGTACAAAATCGATGCTGCTCCATAATTTTGCCGACTCCACTTTAGTGGAGGGGGGGGGGGGGGGCTATATATTCGAACGTTTTTTTGTTCAGTCATTTTTGGCCGATCGATACTTTCGTTATACACAGATGTGATTGGTATCATTAAAAACCTCTTCCGGTAGAATATGTATCTAAAAAGATTTTTTTTTATTCGTTTTTCCAAGAATTTATCGAAGTTATGAAAATTTTTTCACAAAATTTTTGTCAAGTTTACTAAAATTTGTCAAAATTGTCAAAAAGAGTGTTATTACTTTAACTGTTCTGTTTGTTTACTGTAATGATTTCTTCCGATTTTCGGAGTAACTTTTTTGCTAAGTTTTTCGATATTCTGACTTTTTCTTAAAAATGGCTGTATATTTGCTTTTTTTTTAGCCCACTTTCTTTAAATTAGCCCGAAACGGAGACATGAAAAGTGCTGACACATTTTTCTAAACTCCAAAAGGGCATTTTTAACTCCGGATTTCTATAAGAGAAATCTTGAAATAAAATATTGCCCGTTTTTCGCTGCTTTAACTGATGTGCATCCACAATGTGTCATTTATTTTTGGTATTCTCAAAAAATTCATTTGCCAAATTATCTAATTCGCTAAAAATTGGGACAATAAGAAGTTTTAGTTGGACGCGTAGCTGTATCAGGGCTAGTTTTGTTCACTTCGTGGACTGTTACAATAGAAAATTTTTCGGATTGTATTGCGGCGTGGTCGTTTTTTTTTCTCAAAATAATTTCATAATTCTTGTTCTATTAAAGCTAATTATCGCCGAGAATGGCATCAAATTGAAACTCAATTCATGCAGTGGAAAATGAGCTTAAATGAGCATAATATAAATTAAATTTTAAGGATTAGCTCATTGTGTTTAATACGTTGCAAATTGTTTTTGTAAATTTGAATAGAGTTATTGTGTTTTGCCTTAATTTGTTTTTTGCAGTCTCCTGCATTAGTAGTGCTTATAAACTGAATCCAATTAGCTTCTCTAAGTGAGACAAATAAATGGGCGCACAATTAAGTCAAAGATTTGGATGAGCTGAGTCTGAACTTTTTGTGCAAATGCACATTATTGAGTCTCCTTGTTAGAAAGTTCTATTGTTAAGGTTTTTTTGTCAACTCGCATTGTTACGAAAGATTGTCTTTTTGCCTTTTTGCAGTCTCCTGCATTAGTAGTGCTTATTAACTAAATCCAATTGGCTTCTCTAATTTGGACAAATAACACTGAACCAAGTTTCTATTTGATGTCTAATGGCTCTTATGATTTTGTATATAATTGTTTTTAGAACATATCAGTGAGTTTTTGAATTTTGCATCTTTTCATTTTATATCTGTCAACTTGTAGCTGTGTCTCACTCAAGACAGCTCAATACAATTTTTTTTATGTGAAAGAAAATTTAAATTCTGTGTCAGTTTTTTTATAACTTGCCTTTTGCACTACCAGTGCAAAAAAAACGTACTTTTTACATGTTTGCGCATTTTTGAGGTTTTTCTCCACTTGAAAAATTTTCACATTAGTGACAAATCCAATTGGAGTTTAGAGAATGCGGATTGAAACACAACTAAAGCTTTTTCTGAGTTTTTTGGTTTTGAAGGCTGCTTTTGACATCGCAAAAGTTATTAGAACTCCTCATTTTATTTGAAGCTGTTTAGTTTACGACATCAAATTTGAAATGTAAATGTTTGTTGTTGTTGTTTGATTTTTTCTTGTGTCGTAGTTTTAATATTTATTGGCAGTTCTCATCGAACACTAAAGTGGCGTTGTTCACTTTTTAATTGATTTGTATCGGAAGCAACTCTTTTAATTCATACACGAATCTTTTTCGAACAAAAATTTGTATTTTTGGAAGTTACTCATTGAGTAGACAATTATGTCAAAGATTTGATGAGCGGAGTCTGAGTTTTTTGTGCTTTTAAACGCACATTTTTGAGCCTCCTTGTTAGAAGCTTTTATGGTTAAAGTTTTTTGTCAACTCGCATTGTTACGAAAGAGTGTCATTTTTCTTCTTTTTTTGCAGTATCCTGCATTAGTAGAGCTTATTGACTAAATCCAATTGACTTATTTAATTGCCATAAGTAACACTTATCTAACACATTTGATATCTAATGGCTCTTATGATTTTATGTAGAATTATTTTTTCGAAAATATCAATGAAGTATTTTTTTACCTTTGCATCTTTTGATTTTATATCTGTCAACTTGTAGCTGAGTCTCATTAAAGACTGCTCAGTATTTTTTTGTTGTCAATTCAATTTTAAATTATATGTCAGTTTTGTTTATAACTTGGCTTTGGTACTACCAGTTTAAAAAAACGTACTTTTTACATGTTTGCGCATTTTTTAGGTTTTTTTCTCTACTTGAAAAATTTTCACATTAATGACAAATCCAATCGGGGTTTAGAGAATGCGGATTAAAACACAACTAAAGCTTTTTCTGAGTTTTTTGGTTTTGAAGGCTTCTTTTGACATCGCAAAACTTTTTAGAACTCCTAATTTTTACAGTTATTTGTCGTCCTTTTTGTAATAGTTGGTTTTTTGTTCCTTATTTTATCATCATGCTACTTAGTCTGGTTTTTGACAGATCATAACAACTTTTGGTTTAACGATAAAGCAATGTTTTGTTTATATGTTTTGGTTATATATATTATCTCTCATTCTTATCATGGTCTCAACACTGTAGTTTCGTAAAATTGATTAAAATTATGCGTTCTGATGGTGTTTGTTGTTTGTACCCTTACGAGTGAGCAGCAGTAAAAATATGTCTATGATGATTCGTTTTGTTTTTAATTTGAAGCGTATGTTTTTTGCGGCTTCCAGAAAAAATTGATTTAAAAAAATTCAATGAATTTTTGAACTTGGTCATTTTTTATCTTACTAATGTCTCTATTTAGCTAGTATCTCTAAGTTTCTAGTGAGCTAAAGGTCTACCTTTATAGGTGTTTTGTTTTCAACCCAAGGATTGTTGGCTTTGATACCATGCCTTTTCATTTAAATAATGCGATTTGTGCTTATGTGCCCATTTTCGAGTTTTGTTTTCATATTTACCTGCCACATTATCGTTCTAATGGGGACCTCTAATTTCGCGTTGAAAGGATAGTAATGCGTAATTGAACTTATTCATTGTTTTAGTGAATTGGTTATTGTTTTAACGCCTGCGACACTGTTTTCTTGTTAATTTAATTGATTTTTTTAATTTGACTGACTTTTTCGTTCTTTTCGTAGTCATGACATTTTATGGGTAATGACTGGTCTCAATTGCTTCGGCGTTTGACTTGTCGTTTTTCGATATATTGTTACTGAGTCTCAATAAGTTTTGCTCTCATGTTTTTTTCTAGTGAAGTACAAACCAATCTGTTTATTTTAGGTTTTTGTTTGACGCTATTTAGTTGACGACATTAAGTTTGGAATGTAACTGTTTGTTGTTGTTATTTGATTTTTTTCTTCTATTGTAGTTTTAATATTGGCAGTTCTCATCGAACAATAATTTGGCCTTGTTTACCTTTCTAATTGATTTGAATTGGAAGCATTTTTTTTATTCATACACAAATACTTTATTCATATACAAATACTTTTTATTCATACACAAAATTCCGTTTTATTCTTACACAAATTCTTTTTTTTCATACTCAAGCACTCTTTTTTTAATACACATTACCGAGCCTTCTTGTTAAAAAGTTCTATAGCTAAGGTTTTTTGTTAACGCGCATTGTTACGAAAGATTTTCATTTTTTCCTTCTAAGTGACGAAAAGCCTTTGGAATACAATCTTCTTTTCTCCATGATGCCAAGATAAAATATTCAAATAAAACGAGAATATGATTTATTACGTTTCCCTAATTGTCCCAGTTTTTTTGTTACTTGAAACAATTTTAATTGACCAACCTTTCTGCTCATCTGACATTTTCTTAACTGTAAACCGGAGTTCTCAATTTGTTTTTATATTTTTAAATTAAGTCAAATCTAACTTCCGATTATCTTCTAAGCGCGAAAATTAGCTGTTGGGATGACTTTCAGCGCTGCTTTCATCTATCGGCGCTTAGCAGATACAACAGAAGGCTGAAAATGGAGAAATAATTTTTGCATGATTGGATTTTCCCATTAGTCAATTTTAGCCCATCTAAGGCAGCCATTTGATACGATCTACAACTGAAATTAAATATTCCTCACAACTTTTTAGTAGATTAAATGAAAAAACATAGCAGGACAAGTCCTGACGTACAATTCAAAGAATTTTCATTGACTAAGCAAAAAACTAGACCTGGAATGAAATATGAATAATTGGAAAAAACAATTCAGAAAAAAATCCAATCCAAAAGATCGAAAAAACCGTAAAAACCAAAGCGAAATTGCCGCATGTGAACAAAAAAACCACAAGCGAGAAAGCGAAAATTTGTTCAAACACCGTTTTCTCAATCTACTTTAAATTTAGAGCGAAAAAAATTCACGCCGCAAAACCACTCGCTTTTTCGCTCCATTTCCTGTTTCGGCGTGACCAAAATCACCACTCCAATTTGACTTCAAAAATCATGAAAATGTGTGAACAGATCTTAAAAAAAAGACAGCGCCCCAATACAATTCAAATTCTTTGCATTGTAAAAATTGATTTCAAACACAAAACAATTATTTGCTTAAGCAAAACTTGAACAATGATCATTTGAACAAAATTTGCGATTGAAGGGACGAAAAAAGGAATTGATTTATTTTGAATCTTTTCTATAAGCTCTTCCAAACTTTTCCAAACTTTGGTGACAAAATTATGCGTTTTATACATATAGCACCGTTTAAGAGCCAGAACTGTTGCATAAAAATGAAAAAGTGAGAGTTTGTTCTCAAATAGAGAAACAGATAACTTTGATATTAAACCACATATATACATATATAATTATATATATATATATATATATATATATATATATTTATATATATATATATATATATATATATATATATTTATATATATATATATATATATATATATTTATATATATATATATATATATATATATATATGAAGGTGTGTGTATGTGTTTGTTTTGGGAAAAATATATAAATTTTTGGATCTTTTCCGTTTGTGCCCCCCAGTACGTTATGCTCCCCCCAGTTACAGAGCACGTGTCATTACATAGTAAATCATTATGTAAAAATATTGCACGTGCATCTGGGGGTTGCAAATAATATGCACCCACTAAGCTGGGGGGGGGGGGCACAAACGGAAAAGATCCAAATTTTTTTATA